>NW_026063249.1:0-300000 GCF_024362695.1 Pectinophora gossypiella
GGTTGGCAACATTGTTGGTTCGTGTGTCAGACTGACAGCTGGCTGAGCTGAGAGACAGGTTTTGGAAAGTGGGGACGTCGCGAGAGCGCCGGAGACTCCATTGCCGAAACCCCAATGTGGGCAAATATTAAAGCCAAAATTTATCGGCGGCATCAAGAGCCGATGTCTTAAGTAAAGCAAATAACTTAACCGAGATGGTAAGTCCTCGCAATTCTTCGTGCATATTTTTGCACCAACTTTGTGATAACCTCGAGGTCCTTGTTTTCAGCAACATCACTGAAATCCCATCGCCGAAGGTCCAGTGGGTGGGTTTAGGTTTCATCCGAGCGATGCCCAACTATCCCGGATGAACCTGTAAGTTATTTTCTTTGTTTTACACTCGTGAGTTGCCTTGCCACGCTGTCAGCTGAACCACATGCTAATCATTGCCATTCCTTGTTGCAGATGGGGTTTTTTTAAAGTTTTGAGTTTTTAATTGTTTTAACGTCTTTAAAGTTTTAACGTTTTAATTTTCGAACGTTTTGCAAGTTTTAATCTAAGAAGAAGTTTATGATTGGATCAGACTATTTCAACAAATTTTGTAGTGTGTACCTCCACACCTATGTTATATACATATCTGTATTATATGTCATATCCAACAACAGACAATAAACGACCGTCTTAGAAGACACACGTCTCTTATTTAACTCCACAACTCCGGCGTCCCACAGTGCATGGCGACCCTGCCAGTGCTGCCTTACGGCGGCGCTGCGCACGAGTTAGAAAAAAGTGATTTGTGCAATTAAAAAGGACTTCATAAAATAGAAAATACTAAAAATTAAAAAAAAGCAAGTATGGGACCCACAAAGAACAATTAAAATATAAAGTGCACTTAAAATTAAGTTTTAATACATAAGATAATATAGGATACTAATACTTTAAATTACGTAAAATTAAAATAACATACCTACTAATCAAGAAATTAAATATAATGAAAAGCGTTAAAATACCAAATAAATACAAGAAGATTTGGACTATCGGCAAAATTAAATAAATATAATAAGTAAAAATGTGGTGCGGTAATCAACTTATTGTGATGGAAGACGGAATTAAGGAAGATCAGAGAGCCATCCAGCGGAGTATTGTTCGAATCGGATATAAGAGGAGATAAGATGCAGGCAGCCGGGTGATGGTGTAGATGGTGTCTGATGAGGAGGCAGCCGGGAGTTGTGCGAAATGATCGGCTTAAGAGTTTGTCATTACGGAAAGGTGGTTAACAACATTTTATAAATTCGGTTCAGATGCGGCTACCACATTATTTTAAATTTTGTCAAGAATGAAAAAAAAGGTATTTAGCTATTTACGATTTATTTTAAAAATATATGAAAGTGACTCTTGGTTTGAAAATCACTACTATTATCAAACATTTTTTTTAACTCACTTAGTAAAATATGATGTAATGTTTGTTTAAGCTTGAAGTTAATCGAATTATTTTTAAGCATTTATAAAATTAATCTAAATAGGTGCGCACCTGACCCTATTAAGGGCATTTGGAGACTATTTTGCATATATTCATATATCATTTCTTATTTTAAATATAAGTCTAATACGTACTATAAACCTCCGTGCTTAGCGTCTATAATAACAATGCATAGTTTTTAATTCATAACGTTATTAAATTTTATGCTATTACTATCTAAATATTAAACTATATTTCATTAATAATTGTACTTATAGGTATTTTCAGTGAAAAAACAATTACGCTTGTCTTAACTCATTTTATTTTCAGATATTAGAAACTCAATTCGAATATATACTTTACGATTTGACGACTTATTTGCTTTTGTAGGCGGTTTAAAAACGGTAAAACTTTATATAGAATTAACAACCGTTACACGTTAATAAATATATACACGTAGTATGGAATTACTTTCAAAACGTAAACTACAGAATTGAACATTTTAACATAATTATGACTGTATTATTATTCACTCTCTCTCTCTCTCTCTCAATTTCGTTAATTTACGAAGTAATACCAATTAGCAGTGGAATAAGTAATATAGGAAAGAGCTTTATCAGTCTAGGTACATTGATTTGATCACTTGTGTAGTCTTGTGTTTTAAGTTACAGGCTAACAGTATTTCCTGAAAAGGTAAGTGTAAACAAAAGATATTCAGCAGCTCATCATTTTGTTTAGAATTAGCATTTTTGTTTATAAATGACGATTATTAAAAGTTATCCAAAATATATTAACATATTCTATTTTATGTGACTAAATAACTTTTTAGCACACATAGATTTCATTCCCTTCTAATTCGTAATGAAGTAAATAATTTCAATAATATGCAATTACATTTTTATACCATTGAGTGTTGTTTTGATACAATGTTTAATGATTATTATTTTAGTAGCGAATAATAATAGAAACAATATAAAAACATTCCTAATTTTCCATACAACTACTACTATTGGGAGCTATCCAGTATTTTCTGATTCACAGATAAAATTGATATAAACAAATCTATTACGTAAACTTAAACATGACGAATAGATAAATTCAATTTCTCTTTACTGAAGTAGGTATTACATTATATAATATATATACGTTATTACGTGATTGATTATTGGGTATTAACTTATTCATTAATTATTATTTTTACTACAGAAAACCATAAGTAGATAACTTGATCTAATTAAACACGTATAGCAATAAAACGCATGAAGAACTTTAGGAAACAATAAAACTATTAAGCAGGTAAAAGTCGTAAAATTAGAAATAAAACATGATAAGTAGGTACAATGATACAAAAATATATCATCGTTTATCATTCTGCTTAAAGCGTCACTGGATACTTGTTATTGCAATAGAACAATTCGCTTACGTTGCATTTGTACGCAAGATAGTTGCATAGAAGCTCGAATAGCTGGTTGATTAAAATAGCCCTGCAAATGGCTACACGTTACAGGTTCGATTCCTGTTCACAGTCAATAATTATTATATTTGATCAGTGTCGTTTATCTTTCAGCTCTTCATTTTTGAGAACAGTTACTTTTTCTAGTTAAATGTTTACACTTAAAGAATTATTTCAATTAACTAGTTGATTTAGTTATCCATTAATATTCTGTAAAAAATGGTACTCACTTCGAACTGAGCAGCATTATCAAATTCATAAGTCAGGACAAGAAGGTCTACAAGTAAGAATATATCAGTTTAGTGTGTATTGTATATGTACAATAACTCACCTGTATAAAGGATAGAGCTTAGTAACGTCGCAATTTGATTTTAGCTGACGATCTCAAATATTTCTACTTCGCTCCAGCTCAAGTAACTGGGAACGTAATCATGATGTGTATTCGTGATCAGTGGATAATATATATATATGTCGGCGTTAGTTATGAATTAAGAAGAGAAATTGATCAAATCGGAAAATAAAATGAAGTTACATCACTTCCGTTATGAAGTTGCAACGCTCCGACGAAAGGTGGCGTACGGCCAGAGCTGCGTGAAGTCGAGGGAGTCACTACAGAGTCGTCGTGTCGAGCGGACGTTCTAGTCGGGCAGTCTACCGCGAACCATCGTCATGAGCGGACGTGTCGAATAATTACGAGGAGTGCTATAGTCGCTCACCTATAACTTGTAGGGACGTCAAGAAAGTGTGATCGGAAAAGAGCACCTAGCAAGTACGTTCACATGTCCCGATGATTCGGTCCGAATGTTGGAACCATGGGTGGTGGAGGGCCCCTTCGCGCTAACGTCCTTATGCGCGCTAGATAACGAGAGACTGTGTAACCGTTACGAATACCGTGACGTTGCCGTGAGTGTGTACCTTATGCTGCGACTTTATTTAATCGTGATACAAAAACTATGTGGAAGTAAATAAAATGATTGTGATACTGATGACGGCCATTATTGTCTTCTAACGCCCACTCTTCTAACGCCCACCCTCCATTCTGATGATGATGTTACGACCCTTCTTTTACGACATATATATTTAAATATTTTTTAGATTTGAATGTTTATTGTGTATATTTAGTAGGTACCGTTCGTCCTTTCGATTAGTAGAGACGCGTTTCGAATTTAGGAATGATGATGTTTTTAAACAAAATAATCATTTTCATGAGAAAAAAACAAAACGTATGTAGTAAGTGGAATTAAAAAAAAAATGCTTTAGTTAGCATCGTGAAATGACTTAAAAATGTTATTAACACTTTGGTAGATAAGCTTACGTAAGCAACTGGACTGATCACCCAAATGCAACACGAATGTTTTGTTAGCCAAAGCGTTATTTAAAATTAATGGAATGAATAAATTGAAAAAAGTTATGATATGAAATTGAAAGCTCAAAATAGGAATGAGAGTAAAACGTAAAAAGAAAGTAAGTGATATTCAATATGCGGTACACGTATGAGGTACTTAGGGTTCAGGTCCTTCTGTTTGTCACAGTGTGAACGAGCTTCCTCTGAGAATACTGTTGGAGACCTTTATTATATAGTTGTCTTAATTCTGACCCTATAGATAATACATTGTGGGTCAGATCCTTCCATTCGATCATGGTGTAATCGAGTATTCTCCGTGAGATAAGTTGGTGTCCAAATGAGACTTAAAAATGACCACAATTGTTAATAAGGATGTGCGCACAATCCATATTGAGCACTATGTTGCCAATAAATGAATGAATAATTATATTAAATGAAAGAAGAGTACCTCATATAAATATATTAATATAAATAAATGAATAAATATAATACGAGTAAGTAGCCGGCTACTCAAAATAAAATACCAAAGGGATGGTATTAAGTGTACCGATATTGCATCAAAAGAGGTATTGTAAGTAGCGATATTGCATTAAAGGATTTGGTAGGAGGAGATATTGCATTAAAGGGTTTGATAGGAATCGATATTACATGAAAAAGTTTTGTTAGTATCGATATTATATTAAAAAGTTTTTGTAAGTAGCGAACTGCATTAAAAGGCCAGGTTGTGTGAGTTGCGATACTGCGTTAGAAGGCGAGGTTTTGGAAGTTGTGAACTGCGTTATAAGGCGAGGTTGTGGAAGTTGCGAACTGTATTAAAAGGCCAGGTTGTGTGAGTTGGTTGTGCGATACTGCATTAGAAGGAGAGGCTGTGCAAGTTGCGATAATGCATAAAGTAGCGATAAAGAAGTATTAAGTAAATAATGAATATTAAAAATGAAAGAAAAAATTTGAATAAGCAGCAATTGACAGAATAAGAGAATTGTTTAAAATGAAAAAGTGTTCAATCTGATTTTAGATTTGACAAAATAAATTAATAGATCTTGAACGGTACGTACCTACGTCTTTTGTAATCCTAATACTATAATCTTAATAAGTATATATTCATTAAAATGAAAACAATATGATAAATATGAATAAAAATATAGTAATTAAATAAATAAATAAAAAACACCATTACTTATAAATAAAATAAATAAAAATAAAAGTAAATATCTATGCATTGTTGTTATTATTATATTGTAAGAATATTATTGTAATCAAATGTTAAGACTTCAGTGTTAAGATTTTAAGGCGGTAACAATTCCATTATTTTTCCGATAAACCAGTTAATTTTACTTTAAACAAAATCAGGTCTTAATGATAGATAAAGTATGTATAGGTATAATGTATCGTATGGAAACAAATATAATAATACAATTTTCATAAGAAACAGTTGTCATTACAGTTATTAAAATTGCTTTAAGTAGGTAATTGCTTTGTATGTGTAATTTTTAAAATTGTTACTTATCATCGATATCATATTATTGTTTTCGTTGCTAAGGATTATTTTAATAAAATGAATTAGAATTGATTATGTACGAACAAAAATACACTTTCATAATATACACGTAATACTGCATAATATTGTGATTTGTTAAATGAAATTTAGGTGACAATAATACAAATGAGGTTATAAAAAAATTAAGCAAAATTAAAAATTTTGAAAAAACCCACGACGGTAAAAATCTCATCGAAAAAGAATAAAATAACTCAAAACCCCCGACTTAACCCAATTATTATGTAACGAAATATTATATTAGACTTAAAAATACTTTCTAAAAAGAGTTGATATTTCGAGACATCGGTAATAGATATACTTAAGTACCTAAACAATGAATATGGATGTTTACAGTTTTTTCCTAACGTGTCTGTTTCTCGAAAATATACTTAAATGTAGCGATAATAATTTTACCATAATACATAACCGAGGAATATCCGTCGGGGGCTGCCATTAACCCAGCTAAAGTTTTTCTAGTGACGTGAATACAATTATTGAAGAATTGTAGATGTTTAACGACGACATAAAATACACTTATGAGTATGATTAAATTTTTGTTGAAATTTTATATAGAAAAGGCAGCCCCCGACGGATATTCCTCGGTTATGTATTATGGTAAAATTATTATCGCTACATTTAAGTATATTTTCGAGAAACAGACACGTTAGGAAAAAACTGTAAACATCCATATTCATTGTTTAGGTACTTAAGTATATCTATTACCGATGTCTCGAGATATCAACTCTTTTTAGAAAGTATTTTTAAGTCTAATATAATATTTCGTTACATAATAATTGGGTTAAGTCGGGGGTTTTGAGTTATTTTATTCTTTTTCGATGAGATTTTTACCGTCGTGGGTTTTTTCAAAATTTTTAATTTTGCTTAATTTTATTTCAGACTTTTTAGAGAGCATATACGAATCATAATCTATATAATGTGTAGGTAAGATCTCGCAAAACAATAAGTGTGATTCATCCTACCACATAATATTAAGTCCCTTATTATATATTATACAGTTGCTTTCTGTTTAAAGTTACCTCTATAACACTCATCTGAGAACATGCACCAATCACCCACGAACTCATTCCTGAAATCCGCATTGAAATCAGACAATACGTTTTAATTTTAATAATATTGCAATATAAACGTTTCACACTAATATAGCAGCGCCTCCTAGTGAGTTAATATCATAAGACTTATCTTAGACCATGCACCATTCAACTACGAACCCATTGCTGAAAACCGCATTGAAATCGGACAATTCGTTTTAATATTATTGCAATACTATTTTTCACTAATATTGTAGCACCCTCTAGTGAGTTAAAGACGTAATTTTTATTATTTGGGAACATGCAATAAGCTACCACGCACACATTGCTGAAAACAGAATTGTAATCGGACATTTCGTTTTGATTATATTGCAACATTGTTTTGCACTAATATTGTGGCGCCCCCTAGTGAGTTACAGCCATGACACCTGTCTAAAAACATGAATTCATCAAACACAAACCCGCTATTGAAAACCGCCTCAAAATCGGATCATTAGTTTAAAAGATAGGTGGTAACATTACTTTGCACAAACGCACACACAAACATCTCTCACCCTAAACGCATATAAATGCTCCGTTCCGTCGTGGGTAATAAATGTAATTAAAATTATACTAACCGTAATTAACAACACTTTGCTTTACTTAATATATAACATACATAAACTGCCTATATACGTCCCACTGCTGGGCACAGGCCTCCCCTCAATCAACCGGAGGGGGTATGGAGCATACTCCATCACGCTGCTCCACTGCGGGTTGGTGGAGGTGTTTTTACGGCTAATAGCCGGGACCAACGGCTTAACGTGCCCTCCGAAGCACAGAATCATCTTACTTTTTCGGACAATCAGGTGATTCAAGCCTGAAAAGTCCTTACCAAACAAAGGACAGTCTCACAAAGTGATTTCGACAATGTCCCCATCGGGAATCGAACCCGGAACACCAGATCGTGAGCCTAACGCTCTAACCACTAGACCACGGAGGCTGTTTACTTAATACTACCTGATTATTGAGTGATGGGTTCAACTTTATGAATTAAATGAGGATTAATTGGATGAATTTGATTCACTTGACCACACAATCCACGTGCCACTTATAGTCGATCTTGATTTTTCTTTAATCTTCGCCAATCACTTCGTATTAATTTATCTACAATTTATTCATTGTGATCTGGGATCTTCTCTGAAATCTGGCTCGAAGGACCATGAATATGCCATCAGGCAAAAAGGCATATCAATGCCTTTTTACTGATTTTTAAGGGATTTAGGTAGCAATGAAACAGCACCGTGTTCGACGTAATTACGTGTAATCAATGGAACCGAAAAAAAAAAACGCCTGTCAAAAACAATTAACTAATAAAAACTATTGCAAATAAATTGCTATTATAAATTGAAGAGGCGTTTCGGATAATATTTATTCTAAACACTAATATTGTGGCGCCCCCTAGTGAGTTACAGACATGACACTTGTCTAATAACATGAACTCATCAAACACAAACCCGTTATTGAAAACCGCATCAAAATCGGATTATTAGTTTAGAAGATAATTAATAACATTTCTTTGCACAAACGCACACACAAACATCTCTCACCCTAAACGCATATACCTGCTCCGTTCCGTCGTGGGTAAAAAATGACAGCGCGTCATTTCTTCGCATGGAGGTTGTTTGCAACAACGAGAGAGCAAGATGATCGGTATTACATGGCAAATGTACGCGCAAGAGCTCGCGTCTCATTTGATCCTTTGCTGGACCTCACGGATCAAGAATTTAGAAATAGATATCGATTCCCGAAGAAGGCCTTTAAATTTTTGTGCCAAGAGTTAAAACGGCTTACAAGATTAAGATCATCACAACGGGTTTCCTTAGAAACAAAGGTAAATTAAACTACAACCTACCTAAGTTAGGTATAATAATTTTGTTATAATATTGTATTTGCTTGGTTTTGGTAAAATTACAGGTACTTACTGCTCTATTTTTTTTTGCTTCTGGCTCATACCAACGGCCAGTGGGAGTTGCAAAGAACCTCTCACAAAAAATGTGCAGCGTGTACATAGAAGAGGTAACTCAGGCTCTGACCCATAAAAACATATTAAATAAATACATACGATTTCCTGACAATCCAGCTGCCCGACAAACAATAAGCCAAAGGTAATACAATACAAATACTTTATAACTGCATATTTACTTCAGTTACCTACATTATTCCATGGTCCACACTATTGTTTTTCAATTTGCATGCAATAATTAATTTGTTTGTTTTAGGTTTTACACCAAATATGGAATACCTGGAGTGATAGGCTGTATAGATGGGTCTCATTTTAAAATATTTGTACCCCACAAAGATGAGGAACACTTATATTATAGTCGCAAACACTACCATTCACTTAACGTATAAATGGTAAGTAATATACTAGTTTACATATTATTTTTTTCAACGTGTAATGACTGAGTCTCTACTAAGTACTCACTACTCTATACTAACTACATAAATAAAAGTTTATAATTGTTTTAATCATTTTAGGTATGTGATGACGAATACCGGATTTTAAATGTTAATTCCAAATGACAATGGGCACTTTTGTATGAAACTTGGTCCAAGAACCTCCACTGATGAGACTTATATGTAATGAAAGCTTATGCTTTCCCTATGAATCTGGCAAAGTTCTATCAGATTCTGTCCCGGGGTTCTTTTTTTACGGCCATGTTTGTCCTGGCTAAAAATGTGATAAAATACAGTGAGAGCTAACATCGACTCAAGATTTCTTGCTGGATAACTAAGTGTACATAAATAATTATGTATCATATTGTATATCATTTTAAAGAGAATCTTTTCCAGAATCCGAAACATAAAAAAAAAAACAAAAAAAATCTTTTTACCCACGACGGAACGGAGCAGGTATATGCGTTTAGGGTGAGAGATGTTTGTGTGTGCGTTTGTGCAAAGAAATGTTATTAATTATCTTCTAAACTAATAATCCGATTTTGATGCGGTTTTCAATAACGGGTTTGTGTTTGATGAGTTCATGTTATTAGACAAGTGTCATGTCTGTAACTCACTAGGGGGCGCCACAATATTAGTGTTTAGAATAAATATTATCCGAAACGCCTCTTCAATTTATAATAGCAATTTATTTGCAATAGTTTTTATTAGTTAATTGTTTTTGACAGGCGTTTTTTTTTTTCGGTTCCATTGATTACACGTAATTACGTCGAACACGGTGCTGTTTCATTGCTACCTAAATCCCTTAAAAATCAGTAAAAAGGCATTGATATGCCTTTTTGCCTGATGGCATATTCATGGTCCTTCGAGCCAGATTTCAGAGAAGATCCCAGATCACAATGAATAAATTGTAGATAAATTAATACGAAGTGATTGGCGAAGATTAAAGAAAAATCAAGATCGACTATAAGTGGCACGTGGATTGTGTGGTCAAGTGAATCAAATTCATCCAATTAATCCTCATTTAATTCATAAAGTTGAACCCATCACTCAATAATCAGGTAGTATTAAGTAAACAGCCTCCGTGGTCTAGTGGTTAGAGCGTTAGGCTCACGATCTGGTGTTCCGGGTTCGATTCCCGATGGGGACATTGTCGAAATCACTTTGTGAGACTGTCCTTTGTTTGGTAAGGACTTTTCAGGCTTGAATCACCTGATTGTCCGAAAAAGTAAGATGATTCTGTGCTTCGGAGGGCACGTTAAGCCGTTGGTCCCGGCTATTAGCCGTAAAAACACCTCCACCAACCCGCAGTGGAGCAGCGTGATGGAGTATGCTCCATACCCCCTCCGGTTGATTGAGGGGAGGCCTGTGCCCAGCAGTGGGACGTATATAGGCAGTTTATGTATGTTATATATTAAGTAAAGCAAAGTGTTGTTAATTACGGTTAGTATAATTTTAATTACATTTATTACCCACGACGGAACGGAGCATTTATATGCGTTTAGGGTGAGAGATGTTTGTGTGTGCGTTTGTGCAAAGTAATGTTACCACCTATCTTTTAAACTAATGATCCGATTTTGAGGCGGTTTTCAATAGCGGGTTTGTGTTTGATGAATTCATGTTTTTAGACAGGTGTCATGGCTGTAACTCACTAGGGGGCGCCACAATATTAGTGCAAAACAATGTTGCAATATAATCAAAACGAAATGTCCGATTACAATTCTGTTTTCAGCAATGTGTGCGTGGTAGCTTATTGCATGTTCCCAAATAATAAAAATTACGTCTTTAACTCACTAGAGGGTGCTACAATATTAGTGAAAAATAGTATTGCAATAATATTAAAACGAATTGTCCGATTTCAATGCGGTTTTCAGCAATGGGTTCGTAGTTGAATGGTGCATGGTCTAAGATAAGTCTTATGATATTAACTCACTAGGAGGCGCTGCTATATTAGTGTGAAACGTTTATATTGCAATATTATTAAAATTAAAACGTATTGTCTGATTTCAATGCGGATTTCAGGAATGAGTTCGTGGGTGATTGGTGCATGTTCTCAGATGAGTGTTATAGAGGTAACTTTAAACAGAAAGCAACTGTATAATATATAATAAGGGACTTAATATTATGTGGTAGGATGAATCACACTTATTGTTTTGCGAGATCTTACCTACACATTATATAGATTATGATTCGTATATGCTCTCTAAAAAGTCTGAAATAAAATTAAGCAAAATTAAAAATTTTGAAAAAACCCACGACGGTAAAAATCTCATCGAAAAAGAATAAAATAACTCAAAACCCCCGACTTAACCCAATTATTATGTAACGAAATATTATATTAGACTTAAAAATACTTTCTAAAAAGAGTTGATATCTCGAGACATCGGTAATAGATATACTTAAGTACCTAAACAATGAATATGGATGTTTACAGTTTTTTCCTAACGTGTCTGTTTCTCGAAAATATACTTAAATGTAGCGATAATAATTTTACCATAATACATAACCGAGGAATATCCGTCGGGGGCTGCCTTTTCTATATAAAATTTCAACAAAAATTTAATCATACTCATAAGTGTATTTTATGTCGTCGTTAAACATCTACAATTCTTCAATAATTGTATTCACGTCACTAGAAAAACTTTAGCTGGGTTAATGGCAGCCAATAATAATGGCAATAATGGCAATATATCTATTACCGATGTCTCGAAATATCAACTCTTTTTAGAAAGTATTTTTAAGTCTAATATAATATTTCGTTACATAATAATTGGGTTAAGTCGGGGGTTTTGAGTTATTTTATTCTTTTTCGATGAGATTTTTACCGTCGTGGGTTTTTTCAAAATTTTTAATTTTGCTTAATTTTTTGTTAGCGAATTATAGTCAATTTATATCTGCAGCGCCATTGTTTCTCGGTAGCTAAGTTCAAGTTTCATGCCTTTTACCCCTTCCAAAAGTATCTTACCGATTTTTTTTATATTGCTTCCGGAATTTGATCTGAGTGATAATAACAAGAAAAATAAATAAACACCTCTCCGATAGAGACCGCCTAAGCTATTGCCTATTGCAAGAAATCGTCATCATTAGCAAGTCATTACGGTATTGCATATAAGCTTATCAGCAACTTGGAACTTGGTCCAAGAACCTCCACTGGTGAGACTTGCATGTAATGATAGCTTATACTTGTCCTATGATTCTGGCAAAGTTCTATAAAACTCTGTCCTAGGGTTTTTTTACGGCCAAGTTTGTCCTGAGTGTACAGTAGTGGACTGCAAAATCACCTCAGGATTTGTTGTCGAAAAACTATTTAACTAAGTCTATATACATAATTATATATCATAATGTATATCAATTTTAAAGGGGAAGGTTATCAGAATCAGAAACACAAATAAAATGCATTATGTAAACGACTTTTAGCCAACTCACGTCCGTAGCACCATTTTTCTTAGCAGCTACGTACGAGTTTCGCGCCTTCCAACCTTTCCAAAGGAGCCCAATCATTTTTTCCTTCTTCTGATATTGCATTCTTAACCTGACAAGTGACAACAAAGAAAAAAAATAATAAAAAAAATAAGAAGAAATAAAATAGATACCATTCCGATAGCGGCCGCGTAAGCTATGGACCTATTGCAAGATAACGTACTCAAAGGCTAGTCATTATAATCCAACAGACGTAACATAATTAGAATGCGGCGGGACGGAAATGTAGTACATCGCCTTATGCGAAAGAGACGAAATATGTGTCTCTTTAACACTAACAGTATATAGCTTAGTACGAGAGAAACAAGAAATAAGTCATTCTAATCAAGATGCAATGTAATGACTCTATTGTATACAAAAGAAACACATTTATTAAACAAGTTCAGGCAATAACTGGTGCAAAAGGCGGCTTTATTGCCAAGGTAGCAATTACTACCAGGCAACCTTACGTTTACGATACGTTTGTTGTACCATTCGGCATTGTTTATAAGACAAGATATAAGCCTGGATTAATAAAACAAGATTGTGGTGAAAGAAAACATACTACATTTGCGTCCTCCCGCATTCTAATCATGTTACGTCTGTTGGATTATAATGACTACCCTTTGAGTACGTTATCTTGCAATAGGTCCATAGCTTACGCGGCCTCTATCGGAATGGTATCTATTTTATTTCTTGTTGTTGTCACTTGTCAGGTTAAGAATGATTCTTCGTGCCGTGGTCGAGTTATGATGACCGGAATCCTCCCAACGCGCGGCCAATGCCTTGGGCAAGTGGTTTCGCAAATGGAGAATCGAGGTAAACCCGGAGAAAAGTGCAGCGGTGTACTTTTCAAAGGGCTATTATAACACGCCACGGTCACGCCGTCAACTTAAAATCATTAAGATGTTTGGCAAGCCGATCCCTTGGGAGGAGCAAGTCAAATATCTCGGCGTAGTCTTAGATAGACGTCTTACTTTCAAGGCCCATATCAAACGTGTGCGCGATCGCGCCGCGTTTGTAATGGGCCGTCTTCACTGTCTTCTTAACAAGCGAAGTAAATTGTCCCTTAGGAATAAGGTGAAAATCTACACGACTTGCATCCGTCCGATCATGACCTATGCAGGGGTAGTTTTCGCTCATGCGAGTCCCTCTCAAATCCACCGTCTACAGGTAATACAAAATCGTTTCATGCGGAAAGCCACGGGAGCTCCGTGGTTCCTTCGCAATGAAAATCTGCACATTGACCTAGGTCTGCCAACCATTGCCCAATGGCTCAAATTAGCTTCCAAACGTTTTTTCGATTCTGCTCCGCACCACCCAAATCCCCTGGTAGTTGCGGCTTCCGAATACATCCCGCTTAGGGACGATACCGACCCCGCCGGCGTGGTCGACGATTTCCCTCATTCAGCGCTTATCGCTATCGACCCACTAGGGTCGATTAATTCTTTCAAATATTTTTCCTCTCAGACGACGCCCTGAGCCGAGGTTCGCGCCCAACTGGGCACCCTCAGGCCTGTTGTCTTAAACGTTGTACCGGGTGAGAGCCTTCAGCGCTCCCCATTTGTCCGGCCAAGTAGTTAATGCCATCTGCGGCAAATCTACAATAAGTCACGTCAAAAAAAAAAAAAAAAAAAAAAAAAAAAAGGTTAAGAATGCAATATCAGAAGAAGGAAAAAATGATTGGGCTTCTTTGGAAAGGTTGGAAGGCGCGAAACTCGTACGTAGCTGCTGAGAAAAATGGTGCTACGGACGTGAGTTGGCTAAAAGTCGTTTACATACTTAATGCATTTTTTTTATTTGTGTTTCTGATTCTGATAACCTTCCCCTTTAAAATTGATATACATTATGATATATAATTATGTATATAGACTTAGTTAAATAGTTTTTCGACAACAAATCCTGAGGTGATTTTGCAGTCCACTACTGTACACTCAGGACAAACATGGCCGTAAAAAAACCCTAGGACAGAGTTTTATAGAACTTTGCCAGAATCATAGGACAAGTATAAGCTATCATTACATGCAAGTCTCACCAGTGGAGGTTCTTGGACCAAGTTCCAAGTTGCTGATAAGCTTATAATATGCAATACCGTAATGACTTGCTAATGATGACGATTTCTTGCAATAGGCAATAGCTTAGGCGGTCTCTATCGGAGAGGTGTCTATTTATTTTTCTTGTTATTATCACTCAGATCAAATTCCGGAAGCAATATAAAAAAAATCGGTAAGATACTTCTGGAAGAGGTAAAAGGCATGAAACTTGAACTTAGCTACCGAGAAACAATGGCGCTGCAGATGCAAATTGACTATAATTCGCTTACATAAAGACATTTTTTTTTTTTTATGTTTCGGATTCTGGAAAAGATCCTCTTTAAAATGATATACAATATGATACATAATTATTTATGTAGACTTAGTTATCCAGCAACAAATCTTGAGCCGATTTTAGCTCCCACTGTATTTTATCACATTTTTAGCCAGGACAAACATGGCCGTAAAAAAAGAACCCCGGGACAGAATCTGATAGAACTTTGCCAGATTCATAGAGAAAGCATAAGCTTTCATTACATATAAGTCTCATCAGTGGAGGTTCTTGGACCAGATTCGCCCATTCTCCTTTGGGGGTGCCAACCATGACTCCTTCATTTGGGAAAACAGTGCAGTAAATCCATACATGCAGTCGTTGCACCAAAATGGAGATGCGTTTTGGCTGTTAGGTGAAGTATTTAAAATGATGTACTAAATTATTGTCAATTTGATAATTGATGTAGATTGTATTTGATAATTATTTAATTAAAAATAAAAATAATAATAAAAAAGTTTATTCAGGTAAAATCTACGACACACATATACATTTACAACATGATGATATACACACATTAATTATGCCCTTACCACATGATTATTCCTTCCAGGTGATTCTGGTTACCCACAACGCCCATGGCTAATGACACCAATATTGGATGCTGCTCCAGGCACAGCAGAAGCAAATTATAATGAAAAACATATGACAGCCAGAGTAGTGATTGAAAATACATTTGGCAGATTGAAAAATCGGTGGCGTTGTTTACATAAGGATAGAGTTCTGCATTATAGACCAGTCAAATGTGCAAGAATTATACTGGCCTGTTGTGTCTTATACAACTTAGGTCTCAATTTTGGCACTACAAACATGGAGGATGGAGATGAAAACAGAGGTAGCCATCTTATTATAACCATTCTTTATATTAACATTGATGCCATATAGAATAGAATAGAATCATTTATTTATTTGGCTAGACCAATTTTATTATTTCCAAAACTTTCTCATTTTCATTGGTGTATTTACCAACATATTATGTTTAATTTTACACAATAATTTATTTCTAGATCTGATACACGACTCGCAGAGGGATGAAAATGTATATTCTCAAACTGGGGAATCCACTGACTTATTAAGAGGTAGAGTATTGAGAGAACAATTAGTAAGAAGAATGCAATAAATGAATTTGTATTGGATAGTAGAAGTTGCCTGTAAATAGTTGACGAGATACTTGTTTTCATATTTTGTAAAATTAAGTCCTTTTATGATTGTGTCATTACATAAAGTTCTTCTATGTTTAAAAATATATCTTGTATGTATATATGTGATAAATAAAAAATCTTTTTATTTATGTTCAATTGGTATTATTCTTTATTTAACTAACAAACTAATGATGAAATACTTATACAACTATGAGGTATGGTAAGCTACTAATCTAATTTAATCTTTACAAAATTTATTTACTACCTTATCAACTAAATCTAATACTCTAGAACCTAAAGCTAGCCATGCCCTCTGCGTTTCCACCTCCATTTCCCGTACCCGGTTTTTGTCTCTTGCCATTTCCACATTATCACGATGCTGCTGTATCTTGAACTTCCTCCATTCTTCATCAGAATGGAGGAAATGTTGAGCCGCCTGCTCTGTTTGTGTTGGCCTTACGAGTCTCCTAGGTGATGGTCTTGTTCGAGAGACTCTTGGCCTGATACTGCGGCGAGGTGTTGTTTGCCCAGAGAGAGCAGGCTGTGCCTGAGTTGCATCAGCATGTGGTGGTGGAACTGGTGAGATCCGGTTTTCTGCATCTGAAAAATTAACACCTGATATTAATGAATTAAACAGATGTCAAAAATAACATTAAAATTAACTATAAGCTCTTGTAACTACAGGGTCTAAAATAAATTATTACATATTAATGGAAGTTTACCTTTTATAGAACTTTTTTAATTCCCTTAATTCTTACTTAATTAACTTAATTCCCTATTATTTTCATTAAGTATATAATATAACTATAGTATTATTTTTAAAATATTTTGCTTACTTTCTACTATTACAACAGCCTCTACGTGGTGAGGAGGTGGAGACGTAGGAGGTGGCATTTGGACTGGGGGTTGTGGTCTGCTATCTCGCCTAGATGGTCCAGGCTCGTTCAATGAATCAGTGCCTAAAATATGAAATTATATAAATATGTTATTAAGAATATCCTTATTTAAATACTTTTTGTTTCACTTCTCTGCTGGACTGGTAATAAAGAAACAAGATAGAGTGCATGCAGCTGCTTATCTTGCCGTGCATGTGGTAAAATCCAGGAAAATGTCCTATCAAACATGATGAACCATCTGTATGGGGATGCGCTAATCCCCTGCGACCATACCATTCATCATTATTCATCTCAGGACTATGTATCCAAAGTGGCTGCAAATACTCTTCTGAATATTTGCGGCAGTGCCCACCCCTTTGGGGAGCATGGATGTGAGTTTATGTATTTTAGGTTCTCATCTCTTTGTTTTCATTATGATTGTATTCTCTGATTGTTTTAGAAAATCTAGGAGGTCCACGGCTCAGTCACAATTACGACAATACCTTCTACAGATATTTATAATAGTTAACATTTTAAGAAGTTATAATAGCATACAAACGATTTACTTAAAGTAATATATTACTTACACTCTGCGATTTGTATTATTTGAATGTCTTCAGCTTGGGTACTTCCAGAAGGCGATGGTAGCCTTATTTCTTCAACAGGGTCTGGCATATTTCTTTCAATATTAATCTCCTGAAAAAGGTTAATACATATTTTATACATGCTAGCCCATCACCTAGACAGCACAAGATCCTTTTCCTTTAGTCACCTTATGCATAACCCACAGGAGGAAATACAGTGCTGCTATTCCTAGCAACAAAATATACCGAGACAAGACATGTAGAATAATAAATATAATTACCTGTGAAAAACCTCCCTCTGCCACTGCCAAGCCTGTTGCAGCCTGCATACCAATAAGATTTAGGACTCTTTGTTCTAAATCTATTAACTTAATTGTTAGGGCAAGCCCACCACCAGTACCTGAGGCTGCTCGGTGGATACGAGCAGCTTTTTTTTTTGTATTATTTTTTAAGTCACTCCACACCTTGAAATAAGCAAAAAACAAAGATATATACATAAATTAACCCTTTACCATATCGCTCAAAAATAAGTTATTTATTATTAACTAACCTTTTTCCACTTTTCAGTGGTTTTTGTGTCACCACTTCCATCGCTATTTAGAAATGTAGTTAATTCCTCCCACCGTCTAATTGTAGTCATCCTGCCTCTAGCATTGGTGGAGGGTTTGCTTAAATCTCCATGCCTATATAGCACAATCATAACACAATGAGAAATTGAATCACGAAGCCATTACAAATTTCCAAAAAACTTCACTGTAGTAATATGTGTAATTAATAACATTCAATCTTATTTGAACTTACTCCTGCATAAACGTCACCATTAATTCGAATTGTGATGAACTAGTTCTCATTCTTATTGGTTTTAGACAAAGGTCTTTGGTTTTAGAAAACACGAAACTCAAAATGAAAACAAACAAATCAAAACGACGCGACACGACGACCCAAACAATAACAATAACAAACAATGGCGGAATGCGATAATCCGTTTAGTTTTGAGAGATCTAGCAACGTCTATATGAGTAATATGTAACACATTCTTCTAAATTTGGTAGGCTTATTTGAAGACGCTTCAAAGCTGCCAACTTAAGAAATACAGTAAACGCAACTCACGGTGAGCAAACGGCGATCGAGTAGTAACACTCGATGGTTTCTCGCACTCGCGTGTTTTCGATAGTCGATGCGTTTGACGTTAGCTCGATTAACGCGATAGTAAAGTTACTCGATTGGTTTTATGAAACTCGCACTAGACATACAGGACTCCGCCCTGGGGGCAGCCCTGAGCAACCTTCAGGTCGAGGGTTGTGTCCATGAGCTTCGTTCTTACTATCCTTGTTGTCAACATTGACTCTACCCAGTTTACAGTTGTACTGTCAATGTTGCGGGCTTCCATGCTCCGGATCATGACCTCTGTAGAGGTGTTATCAAAAGCGCCCTCAATATCCAGAAAGGCACATAGGGCAATTTCCTTGTCCTCGATTGCCTTTTCCAGACGATCAGTCAGTTCCATAAGTGCCGACTCGGTTGATTTACCTTTTTGGTAAGCATGTTGCTTTACATGTAGGGGATTTAGTTTTATATATGTGTCCCTAATATGTATGTTAATTACCTTCTCCATTGTCTTCAGTAAGAATGAGATAAGACTTATTGGTCTATATGACTTTGGTTGTGATGGGTCCTTATCCCCTCCTTTGGGAATGTAGATCACCTTTACCTGTCGCCAAAGGCTGGGCAGATATCCCCAGGCAAGACTAGCCCTGAAGATTTTGACCACAACTCCTAAGATGATGCTCTTCCCTTGCTGTAGTAGAGCAGGGAAGATATCATCAACCCCGCTGGATTTGTAGGGTTTATTCCCATTGGCCACCACCCTGTTTACCACCACTGGTGGCTCGTGACACACGACATTAAATATTTTCCCATCCGCCACCAGTGGTGGTCTACGGGAACAATCTTTTTAGGGTATACCCACTGGCCACCACTCTTGGCCACCACTGGTGGCTAGTGACACTACATTAAATTACATTCCCATTGGCCACCTTGATAACTGAGATATATTATTAATTATTTAGTATTACTAATATATTAAAAAAACAAATATTCTTGTTTTAAAATCAACATTTATACTAATAATTATTAGCACAGTTTGAATCAAATTATAATTAAATATAGTATTGTAAATATTGCTATAAACAAAATAATTATGTATGATACAATGATTTGTAAATAGAACCAAATTAAAATTATTATTATCACAGCTTAAATCACATGTATGATACAATGATTTGTAAATAGGACCAAATTAAAATTATTACTATCACAGCTTAAATCACATGTTTTACAACAATTATTTGATACTTATCTATGTTTCATGTACATACTTTAAACAATAATCAATAATAGATAGTTCTTAATAGTCACAGAATCAACAACGAATAGACTTTTAAAAATTAAAATAAAATTGAATTATAATACATACATTGATTTGCAAATAGGACCAATTTAAAATTGTTATCATCACAGTTTAAATCACATGTTTTACAACAATTGTTTTATACTTATCTATGTTTCATCTACATACAAATTTAAACTATAATCAGCAATAGAAAGTTCCTAATAGTCAGAGTGTAGTAACAATGAATATATTTTTTAACTTTTTGTTTATAGCAATATTTACAATACTATATTTAATTATAATTTGATTCAAACTGTGCTAATAATTAATAATATAAATGTTGATTTTAAAACAAGAATATTTGTTTTTTTAATATATTAGTAATACTAAATAATTAATAATATATCTCAGTTATCAAGGTGGCCAATGGGAATGTAATTTAATGTAGTGTCACTAGCCACCAGTGGTGGCCAAGAGTGGTGGCCAATGGGTATACCCTAAAAAGATTGTTGCCGTAGACCACCACTGGTGGCGGATGGGAAAATATTTAAGGTCGTGTGTCACGGGCCACCAGTGGTGGTAAACAGGGTGGTGGCCAATGGGAATAAACCATTTGTAGGGCTTGAAGCTGTCAATCGCCCACTCCACCTGTTGGGGCCTGATTACCAACGATGCTCTCCTCCAGTCCTCAGTGCGCGGTCTCCTGGTTTTGGGGGGCCTAATCCCTGGGATGCATCCTAAATGGTTTGTCGGGAAAGACCCGGGGAAGTGTACCTGCGCTAGTAGTTTGAGTGTTTCTTCCGCGGATCCAGTAAAAATCCCATCGGGCTTTCTCAAGAAACCTAGATGGGATGGAGGGGCTTTAGATACGATTTTGTGGAGTCTTGCTATGTGAGGGGTACCTTTTATTTCCTCACAAAATTTTCTCCAAGATCTCCTTTTTGCCCTCCTCAGTTCCTTGTTGAAGCCAGTTAGGGCCTTTGCGTACGAGTCCCAGTCCTTGTTACTCTTGGCCCTATTGAAAAGAACCCTGGCTTTTGATCGTAGGCCACTTAGTTTGTTGTTCCACCATGGTACTTTCCTGTTTGTGGACGTTGTTTTTAGAGGGCAGTTGTCCTGGTAGGCCCTAAGGAGTCCTTCCCTTACCGTCCCCACCGCTGACTCGATCTGCTCCGGAGATCTGATCGGTCCAATTGGCCTGATCAGCTCCTGCCGTAAGGAGGCTCTGTAGCCTTCCCAGTCTGTTGTCTTCGGGTCGCGGTACGCTTCTGCTGTTTTCTCTAAGGTTAAAGTGATATCAAACCTTACATACCTGTGGTCAGAAAGTGATGCGTCATCCGATACATGCCATCCTTTTATGTGGTTGGCGAACCTTTCTGAACAAAGAGTGATGTCCAGTACCTCTTGGCGGGCCCTTGTTACAAAAGTAGGGACACAGCCCGAATTAATTATTTCAAGATTATTGGACATAATAAATGAGAATAGTTCCTCACCTCGTGGATTGGTATTGGTACTCCCCCACCCAGTATGGTGCGCATTACTGTCACACCCAATGAGGAGTGGTACTTTCTGGTCTTCACAATACTCAACGAGGGCAGCCAGCTGCATCGATGGGTTTGGCGCCTTTCCTGGTAGGTAAGCCGAGCAGACAACCAGCCTGGCCCCATTCAGTCTTGGGAGGGCGACATAGGCAGCTACTAAATCATCTGTGCACAGATAAGGTATAGGTAAGAAATCAACATTTTTCTTGAAGACTATGCAGGCTCTAGGCCTTACGCCTCCAACATTATATAGTAACTTACCTGAGGTATTGAGCCCCATGACCGCGTTCTTGTTGATCCACGGTTCTTGGATCAAAGCCATGTCCATACCCACCTGATGTAGGTGCTGGTTTAGGGCGGCGGTAGCCGCCTTCGAGTGGTGAAGGTTTACTTGAATGACTTTGAACATATTATATTTGGGAATATTAATAAATATATATGTATATATATGTATATATGTATAATAGGACTAGGAGGGGCGAAGGGTCAGAAAGGGAGGGATGGGTCAGGAAGATGAAAAAGAGGGTTCTTAAGGTTTAGGGGGTGGGAGGTTGGGGAAGGAATTGAAAGGATTACGAGCAGCCTTTCTACTGCTGTGCTCGCTTGCCAGGGAGGGCAGTTGTGCAGGCCTTCCTCTGGTAGCGGCACCAGCTCCTCGACCTCGAATGCCACGAGCCCTAGGGGCACCACCTCTTCCACCCCTGGATCTGGCACTCGAGGCGCCGCGTTGAGGGTGTCGCTGTGCGACCCCACCTCTGCTGCCTCCACGGGTTATGGCCTGCACCGTCTGTGCGGGGCGCAGCCAGGGTACTGAACCCGTCGAGGTTGATAGAGCCGAAGGGATTGGCTCCTTAATAACAATGGGGGCTACTTGGCCTGAACTCCCTACGGATCCGTCTGACTCGGACGGCTCAGGAAGAGTGGCTACCCGCGCAGTGGACGTAGAGGACAGTGCTCCGCCCTCTTTGTCTCCCGCGCTTTCCGGCATTGCCAACCCTTCATCCTGCACCATCCCAGTCTTCGGGATCTTAGCGCGGAAGGTGACCGTTGTCAAATTCAGGTTTAGCTTGTAACCGCGTAGCTGAAGCTTTCTCAATGCGCTGGCATCGATGGCAAAGCAGAGAGTGCGCCCGCCATTTTCCGCCTTGCAATTGAGGAGCCTCCAACGGTCACAGCCCATCCCCTTATTCTGAACGGCCAACCTTCCGCACAGGACCTTCGAATCGGTCCTGGCGTCATTGACCCAACCGGTTATAATGATCGGCTTGGGAAGGGCATCCTCTCCCACCACACTCAGTGATGCTCCTTCTCAAGGCGCGATTGAGCCAACGACAGACTCCAGCCAATCCTTCGTCGCCCTATCCTGACAGGTCAGGCATAGCCATCCCTGCCTGGCAGAGCAGCCAGCAAACACCGGCCGGACCACATCATCGCTCTCCACATGTGGTATCCTGTCAGCAATGGCCACCTGAACCTGATCCAACTGAGCCTCAGTCATGGGCCCTGCATTGTTGATTACACCAACTTTGTAGGACCCAGCGACCTCAGCATACGCCGGAGCAGGCTTGGTGACCTCTTCCTGACCTCTCGCTGCCTTCCGTTGCGGTTGGTCCAGCGGGGAAGTCTCGCTTGATCGGGGCCTCTTGTCCGTCCGCTGCTGAGACCCTGGGGTTTCCACCCCAGTTGAGGCTTTCTGCCTGAACTCTGGGAATTCAGCGAGCGGACGCACACATCTTTTGGCGGCCTCTGCCTTTGGTAGCCCAATTTTGAGCCACAAGGCATACCTCCGCTTCTCGGCCCCCGATCGGTGTTTTTTAGGGGGCAGTTTGGGCCCCATTGAGCCCTGGTCTGTCCGTGTATCGGTTTTGGATAAATCCTCCACCGATTCCATGGGCAGGTCCACCATGATGCTTTCCGGGTTCCCAGAGGGTTCCCGGGTAGCTGTGTGATCCTTGGCCTCAGATGGCCCGGGGATCACATCCGAAGAAGGGTCCATGGACACTTCTCCGGTTAAAATCTGGGTAAAACTACTCAGCAAATTATCGAACTCCATATAGTTCCCACGAGAAGCTAGGGAAGGGAAGGTCCACCCCTGCAGAGCCCCGCTTGCAGAGGTAAGGCGACTGACGACGACTCCGAGATCGCCTGGTATCGGAGCCCCTCCGTTTGAGACTGAGCACCCCCTCAGCCACGCACCCCTCGGCACGGTGCGGATGACACCTTGGGTTGGGGATTTTTGGGGTCGAGGTTTACTCCTCCAGGAATATTGGAAAGGGAAGTAAGAGGATAGGAGGTGGGAGGGGTAGTGGGATATGGGTGGGGTCACATTGTCATTGTCTCAGGGATAATGGCAATGCGCTCCCGTGCCCTCCTCCTTTACCCGGGCTTGGGACCGGCACTTTAGCCCGCCTTAACCCGTTTTACCGGGTTAAAACTGACCACTGTGTCAGAATTTAACAATGAACTCATGCGAGAGTTAATGGCTCTATATAAAATAGAGATCCATATTTCTACCCCTAATAACCCAAATTCGACTGGCATTGTGGAAAGATTTCACTCAACACTTATAGAAATATATAGATTAGCAAAATATGAACAAAAATGTACAGATGTAACCTCAGTTATGTCATACTCCGTCATGGCTTACAATCACACAATCCATTCTACGACAGGCCTCACCCCGTTTGAAGTTGTTTTTGGTCACACCGATTCTAGCTCAATATTTAACATAAATTTTGAGCAAGCTTACGTACAATGGTTAGTAAAGGATCACGCAAAAAGAACTAGAGTTCTCTATCAAGTTTTAGCGGAAAAGATGTTGGCAAATAAGGAGAAAATTAGAGAAAAGAAAGGCGGTGAATCGAATGTAGAATTTGACAATGGTGAAATTGTTTATGTCAAGGACATAAATAAAAGAAAAAGCAAAGAAAAACCAAGATATCGCAAAGCTGAAGTGACAGGCAGTCCCGAGCGTAACGTTGTCCCCATGAAAGTAGGTGAAGGCATTACTAAAGCCCCCATTAAAAATATAAAACGCCCTCCACAGGTGGTGCCTAGTCGCGTTGACAGCCGCCCTGATGATCCCATCGCAGGCACTTCATCTTCAAAAGATTGAAAACAATCCCGGGTTATTAAATAAAAAATAAAAATAAAAATCTTTTATTTCAGACTAATAGTGCCCATTTTTGTTAGTAACAATGTAACTTACAAACTATGTTAGTAACAACAATGAAGTGGTGTGAAACATTTTATAATAATTAGCCCATCCCTCGGTCTACCCGTTTAACGTGCAAATCCAGGAATCGGCCGAAAACATCAGAGTCCATTCTTGCCTCTATCATATTTAGGATTCCATTGGTGCTGCCACGCATTCGCTGCAACACCGATGTGGTCTTTTTGCGCATAAGTGTATAAAAACAATCGACATTTGCGTTCGCAAACATACCCGATGCGCTGCAAAAACGTGGAAGCCTCAACAGAACCCTAAACATGTTATTATACTGTATTCGCAGAGCGTTGTACGATTTTTGTGTAAAACTGGCCCATAGACCACTCGTGTAGAAACTCTGACAAAAGGCTTTGAAAAGCGTTATTTTAACATCAGCCGTACAACGAGTGAATCTATGTACCAGCATGTTGCCACGCACCGACAATGCCCTGCGCTCCCTTTCAATGTCAAGGTCATCTTTTAGGTTCTCTGTTACAATGTGTCCTAAATATTTAAATTGTGCAACACGTCTCAGTGGTACCCCATTTAGGAACAAAGAGGGTACCCGCCTTGGCTGTCTATTACAACCTCTAAAAACCATGAACTCTGATTTTTTATCGTTATATTTCAAACCATGTCGAATTGCATAATCTTCACACGTTTTTAGGAGCTGCCTCAACCCGCTGACCGAGGGGCTCAGCAACACCATGTCGTCAGCGTAACTAACATTATTGACACTTACATTATCAATTCGACATCCAACATGCATATTGCTAAGCCTCTCGATCAGCCCGTTGATATACAGATTAAACAGCCTCGGCGAGGTCAATCCACCCTGCCTTACACCACAATTCAAGCTGTATTCATCAGACAAGCTACTTGACCATTTTACAACATTCTTTTGACTCTGGTACCAGTATGAAAACAGCTTAACAATTTCTGGGCAAATACCTACTTCCTTTAATTTATCCCATAGTATATCATACGCTACCAAATCAAAGGCCTTCGAGAGGTCCAGAAAACATGCGTAAACTGGAGTACTCCTTTTAGTGTAATATTTGACAGCATACTTTAGTGTCAAGATAGCACTTTCAGTGGATAAACCATCACGAAAGCCAAACTGTGAGTCGTGTAATGGTACGCGAGTGCTGAGATGTACATCTAAGACTCTATCCAAGACCTTTGCCGTAACAGTGGCAAGTGAGATTGGCCGATAATTTGTTTTGTCAGATATATCACCAGTTGAGTTTTTAACCAGCGGTACTACAACTGTTTTCATTAATTCAGGCGGTAGGTAGCCATGCCTCATACAAAAAGTGAAAAGCATAGACAATAATCTATTGATGTGAGGTCCTGCATGTTGCAAATGTTCAATACTGAGTCCATCGTGCCCTGGTGATTTTCCCCTCTTCATATTCTGAATAGCTGTTAATATGTCTTTACTTGTGATTTTAAGCGGGTTTACTATATGACAAGGCTCAGCATTGAACACCACACTCAATTGAACTTTCCACCCGAAAATGATCTTTAAATATATTAGCAATACACTTGGGGTCACTAGTACCATCTACACTAACAGGCAAGCCTGTCCTCTTATTCAATTTCTTTGTACTTTTCCAAAACTTTGAAAACTGTTTCTTGGAATGCTGCGAAGCTATTATATCAAGTATTATTTGTTCTTGATTGCGCTGACAATATTTTAGTCTGGATTTAAAAATTTTCCTACTTAAACACATTTTCTTGTATACATAACCAGATTCAGGTTTCCCATACAAGACATACAATTGATAGTCGAGTCTTGCTTGTTTGTGTGATTCTGCTACATGCTTATTCCAGCCTTTAATACATTTGTTTCTATAATTAGTCTTTACATTACGGAGGCAGCTCTCTCTAGCGGCTTGGCTGATAGCATAAATAATTTTACTATAAAAAATATCTATAACCTTTCTATGTTCCAAGTTATTACACATACCATCCGCACATTCTTGAAATTCCACAGGAAAGTCTATACACCTTAAATTGCTGCTACACAATTCGAAATATTTGGTAATTTGGTCTGTATTTCTAGTACCCCACATCACAGCATTACATAGGTTATTACTTATTGTAAGCTTACTCCTAATTAGGCCTAAATTACATTCGATTGACAGCGGAAAATGATCAGACCAGTATATGTCATGTAATACTACCACATTATGTACAGTGTGCCAAGACGATTGGGTTACTAAACAATGGTCTAACCATCTTTCGCTGCCGTGCGCTTCGCTTACATACGTGTACCCAAGTAGCAATCAAGAATTGTGATTAAGTCATATATGTCTAAACTTTAGCTAAAGTGAGATTTATCCAAATCAAATAGGACTTATTAGGACTTCATAAATTCATTTCCTTCTTTAATACTATATAGTTTTCAAAAAATCCTACTTTAGATAATTTAGAATACACAAAACCAAGTTAAGTATTCACAAAACTATTTAGTCTTATCTCAGCCTACTGTTAAGTCTACAAGTATTCTTTTACTTTACTCAGATTATTTAAAGGCTCACTTAACACTAAATTGATTTAGTGAAGTATCAGTTTAGTCTTGTAAAGTAAAAATTGATTGCCTAGATATACTTAAGGCAATTTTTATTATTTGTTGCTCCTATACAAGACTGTTTTATTCGTTTTTGACTACAATAAGTAAAACATAAGAAAAGTCTATTCAATGGACGATAAAATCGAAATAGAAGCAAGCAGAAAGATGACGTCCAAATAATAAAAGGATCTGGTGGTTTTCGAAGGCAGAATATTAAATAAAGAAAACTAACCTGTGATAATGCACATCCCACTGTTTTTGTTAGCGATGCGATATCTTCTTCATTGCCATAATTTTTTTTATATCGATTGGTATAACACAATCATTTAATTTTGGCAAAAAAATCGTAAGTTCCTGTTTTTCAAATCCGATGCAGCGCGTGGCGGCCCAGGTACCTACGTCTCGCACAAATCTTCTCAAAAATGACTAAGCTAGTCTAACCTAGTCTAAGCGCACGGCAACACTACACTATGAAAAATCGAGTTTTATATTAAAACCTGCTAAGTTCAAATATAAAATTAGGTACCTATTAGTCTAATAATAAATAAATCCAATCAAAAACATAGACGTGAAATGAGAGCCAAGTTCAATATTATGCAATGCTTTGGTTGTTGACTTCAACGACAAAAGAAGTGAGATCTAAATGGGTGCCAAGTTCAATGGTCAGTCCTGAAATTTATTTATAAGTAACAGTATAACATATCATATCTTCTTATAACATAAGATAATATATTGTAGCCTAAGATCTGTCTTATTGTAGGTAAGTACATATCTTCGTAACGCGTGGGTCCTTTTAAAAAGACAAATTCAAAACTAAAAGTCGACTTTATAGGTAAAATAATATGCCAGTAAAATGGATGAGAGTTGTGTTGTATCGTGGGCGAAAAGCTGACAACCTATCACTGCTAAACACATGTTCCAACTTGCTTACCTACCCTTAAAGTACTTGTCAAATGTGGCATCAAGTGGTTTTATGATCACTTAGTGCTCTGCCTACCCCGATAGGGCATATAGGCGTGATTGTATGTTATGTTAAGTTAATCTACATACCTACCACAAAAAGACCGGCTGTCATGAGTTTTGATTACTTACTGATTCTTACATCTATAGTTAGGTACAGGCACTAATTAAGTATTTATGTTAAGCGTTCATGATAGAATCTAATTATTAAAAAGTTGCCAGTTTTTTTTATTTTTTCCTTTATATTCATCTAATTACCTATCTGCATACCAAATTTTAACTCTCTAGGTCATCTGGAACTGGGTTAGAGTTTTGATAAAAATGAGTCAGTCAGTCAGTCAAAAAATGAGGATTTTGGACATTAATATCTAAATAACCGTTTGAGATAAGCTTATGAAATTTAGAACACTTATATGTATCTCACAAGTCTCAATATATGAGCCAAATTTGATACGTTTATGTGAAATAGTTTTTGATTTATGAGGGGGTCAAAAGTGGCTCCAAATGGTTCGTGTAATAATACACACGGTGCGGCTCGCCAGTTCTATTTCTTGAACTTGGCTTGACACGCTACCGCGTGTCTAGATACTTTTCTTTCTTCTTTCATTCTTTCTTTTAATAATTTTAAAAATGTACCTATTTTTAACTAAGCTTTATTCACAATCATAAACAAAACATATCTATTTTAAGTTTTGTGTATGGTTAAATGCATTTAAAGTGGGCATTAGATTTGATTCCTTTATTTTTTAGCTTGATAAAGACATCGGGAATTTGGCCGCCTTTTTTAACAATAATGTTTTAGGTGGGATTAGAAACTACCGCGCACACACACGACGTTAATCAAATTGCAAGGGTTCTTCGTATATACAATATTCAACGGATACTCGTTAATTTTTACAAAAATCACATTGTTTCCGTTGGCAATTAGAAGCGCGGTGATCGTACCTACTTTGCGTCAGCGAACCATGTAGGTACCTATGAGAATGTATGCACGGAGACTCATTAGCAAATTGAGTTTATGTTTGTTAGTTCCAATTGTGATAAATATTAAATAAAGTAAATCACATTCCTATCCAAGTAAGAACTCAGCATAACAATATTTTTTTATCTTCCACGAGTCGAAAAACTTACCTCTCAAACAAACATACTTTTCATAGGTTTTAAGCTTGTTCGATTTTAATTGTTACTTGTTACATAGATGATTCTGGCACAGAATAAACAAACATGATTTTACGACATTACTTTACTAAATCAAAATAGAGGATCACTTTAGATATAAAAGTTTTAAGTAGGAATTCACTAAATACTTTTTGTCTTAAGTTGGTATACTCCTAGACAATTGAAGTAAAATTTATCTTAACTAGTACTTGATGAAGTGCAACTTGACTTTACTTTTCTAAACTGATTCTTACGAAATCAATTGTTTCTAAAGTCTTACTTCATTTAAAAAAATATTACTTAACGCCATTTTGCATTTACAGGAAGAAAACATGTAATATTTTTTTGACAATATTATCGTCAAAAACTGAAGTAAATTAATATATATTTCTGTTGTAGTAACAATTACTGCGTTCAGCTGTCACATATTAATAGAAAATGAATTTCTCTATACTATATGTCACCATTTTTTTTATTTGCTGAATAATCAATCCAAATTTTATTATTATTTTTCTGATATATTAAAGGCCCTTCTGTTTTTTAACACTTTCTATCGATTTTACACGAGAAACAATCATGCGTTTATAATTTCCTGTATGTGAAACGGCAGAATAACCTTTTGTTAAAACAACTTAACAAATATTTTAGACGCCATTTTCTTACAGTCTTCATTTCTTGTGTTAATATAAATGTTCGCCATTATATTCTAAAATAAAGACGCGTGAAGTAAAAATCGTTTTAGTATGATCTGAAGTTTTACTTCGTTAAGTTACAATTGACTCAGTGCAATTCAATCCTATAGTCTTAACTAAGTATTGTAGATATCTTCAAGTATACATTCTTGGTATTAAGTGATACTACAAGAATTCTAAGTTTAGAATATGCAAGAACATTGTCTAAAGTAGGGTTTAAGTCTGACTTAACGTTGTCTTAAGTCTGTCTTGTATAAGAGTTAAAGTATGTGCCCACTTTTACTAAACTGTATCTTCAAGATATCTTGAGGGATATCTTGGAGACATATAAGACTTATCCAAGACAAGGGTTTGATTTAGTCTACTTGCCTTCAAGATATCTACAATTCTCTTTTAAGACAATCGGTTGCTACTTGGGTACGTACTAGAAGTAATACCTAACTTCACTATATCGGCGCATAACCACTGCTGCTCGTCACAGAAGCTCAACATCTCGTCACAGAATGATGTATGGGGGTGTGCATTGAAGTCGCCCAGCATGAAAACGGCTTCAATATTACTCTCCTCTATAATAGCATTTAACTCACCCAAGCATTGTGTGAACACAGGAAAGTTATCCGCTTGGTCAGTAGGCATATATACGCACATAAATAAAATCTCTCGCAGATCACACGTGATGGTTTTTATTGCAACAATACGTTCACTATTGCACTGTACAACATCACATCACGAAACACACTGTTCCGCCACAGTATCGCCACTCCTCCATGGGGACGGCCACGCAGTACTCCGCTCGTGAGATCTACAGCTGACTTGCCCGTATAGCTGAACTCAGGGTGAATACTTCCAAGAAACGGTAGGTCGTGTGGAAATAACCAGGTTTCCTGTAATGCAACTATATCCGCCGAAGAACACAAATCTCGTACACAGTCAACACTCCTCTTAATATTCTTACAATTAAATGTAATAATTTTACTAAGTTTGTTCTTTTCCATCTACAGGCTTGATTATATCAGCTAATTGCGTGCTATTCCGTTTTTTGAACGAAATAAAACGTCTGAATATTACACCGTCCGGCCAAATCGTGTTATCCATATACAAATTCATATTACTTTTTAATACATTGAGTTTAAAAGCGTTGTATGGTCGCTCTTCCTTCATATTTATTTTTTCCAATGTAATTGACTCGTTTGTCTTGTTTTTTATATATTCAGTAATATCTTGCTCAGAAACGTCCTTGTTTACATTCGATATAAACAATGGGACTTTTATATCCGCTGCTTTAAACTTAGTACATTGATCTCTTGCTACACCTGTTTTACCAATAAATCGGTTTCTGAATTTCTTACGCTGCACCATAATCCAGTCATCGCTAGGCTTAGTCGAACGCCATTCACCTTCCTTTCTAACTACGTCCGCCATAGTAACTTGCCCGGTGTTCTCTGTATTCGCGTTACATTGCATAGTTTTTATAGGTGTAACTTCATTAGTCATTTTTGAAGCGACCAGTGGAGATCGAGATCGCGGATGACGCGTAACTCGCCTTATCGCCGGGTGTGACTCACAGCGCGGTGATGCTTGCTGTTGCGCGAAAGGGACAGAGCGCTCCTCCGACATAGCTGCGTGTGAAGGAAATGCTAGATCTCGTGACCCCCCAGTTGCACAGTCATCTACCATGCGATCAGCTGATGTCTGTGTACCGTCGATGTCGGTGTTGATTATATGCGATAGCCCGATCGGGCCACTATCCAAGTACCCTCCCCTCTTTTTTGTATTCACATTATGATAATTCACAATGGACGTTTTTTTTATAGATTTTCCAGATCCGTCTGAATGTCTTGCAGCTTATCTACAGTCACATAATTTTCTGTAATGTTGTTAACTTCATTTCGTAGCTTGATCACATCCTTTAATAACGTTACCGCATCGATATGATCTACGGAGATCGGGGGAAGCTTCAATAGGTCCCGAGCCACAAAAATCGGGATGGTCTCGGGATCCTCTTCTTTGAAGAAATTAATTATATCTTCTATATTTCGTTTCTTCTTGTCTTTACGACGAGATACTTTTCGCTGGCTTGTCGTTACAGATTCAAACAGAAGCGTTTTTGCACTTTCAATTTCCTTCTCAGAGAAAGTCGAGTCACAGATTTTAATTAAGCTCTCATTGTCCATTACGTCCTGTTTATACTGGATGTATGACAGCACCTCACAGATAACTATATTACAACTGTTACACTTCAACGTATTCGATGACATTTTCGCTACGACAGGCACGCGTGTACGTGACGGCTGCGCGTGCGCGACTCCCTGTGAAATTATTTTTTACCTGTGAAATTAGGTACAGCCGTTAAACAAGGTGACAAGTGGGTAATAATAAAGGTATTGGACTTAAGTGGCATAAGGGACGATATTAACTTTAACATCCATAAATATAGAGAATTTGATAAATTAATTGATATACACAAACCGTATGTGAATGAATTCAAAGGCATGAAAACTCAATTAGATCACATAATACAAAATGTATGTAATAAATTCAATCAATTGGTACCGTCACACAGATTCAAAAGAGGGTTGATAGATCCCTTAGGATCACTAATAAAAATTATTACAGGTAATTTAGACCACAACGATGCGTTAAAATATGATAAACTCCTTTCAGAATTACAGGGTAAACAAGTAGATGCCAATAAGAAACTAACGATCATATCTAAAATGTTGCATAATCTGGTCAACAGCTCTGAAACATTACAAGAAAACACTCTTATTTTGGAAGAGCGTTTAAAAAGAATAGAAAGAATAGTTAAAAATATAGCTACAAAGGAAAACAACTCAGTCTACGCTACATATGTATTAGGCATGTACAACTTATTTATAAGTAATTTCCGTTCCATGTACTTAACAATAAGCGAAGTAGAGACAGCTCTGGCCTTCAGCAAGGTCACTATTTTGCACCAATCAATTGTGAACTCAACCGAACTGTTAACATTGTTGCAATCTATATCTAAAACTGATAACTTAGTATATCCTGTTAATGAAAATAATTTAATTAAAATTGAAAGAACAATAGAAGTTAAGGCTTATGTAAAAGGAAATCAGGTGACCTTTTTGATGGAAGTACCGTTAATCGATAATAATACCTACAATTATTATAGATTGTACCCCTTGCCAATATTTAATCAGTCTATTAACAGAACTACCCTAATCGTTCCTAAATACCCGTTCCTTTTGGTGAAAGGCTCTACTAACTTACCACTTGCTAGCAGCTGCAAAGAGATTGCCGCCAACGAATTTATATGTACCACGGAAAACATAGTGCCTTATCCTGAAGATACCTGCGCCGAACAACTCATGAAGTTTCAGTCCGATCTCTCCCTTTGCACACCCCATGCTGTAACTATCGAGAGTACAAAGTTGCAACGAGTTAGCGCTCATAATTGGATTCTCTACATTGGGAAAAATACAATTTTCACGAGAAAATGCCTTGAAGATATATCTAAACAATTTCTTCACGGAACTTACCTTCTGAACATCGACGACAACTGTGACATTTATATAGAGAATGTCAAACTGAGCAGACGTCGCTACTATTCTGAGGACATTAAGTTTGATATAACACCAGTAATAAACTTACCTGAAGTACAGCCGGCGAACATCAGTTTATCAACCGCGATTTCCCTGAAAGGTATTAATCTTGACGACCTGAAACAATTATCCTCCGAATTGACGAAAGAAACACTCGTGAGTGAAAGTGAAAATCGTGTTATAGAGATAAGAAGTGTTAGTATAGCAACGGTAGTGCTCTATTTTTACCTTTAATTTTAGTATGTTTCATTGTAATTAGATATAAATCGTTTATTTTAAGGTGTGTGCGAAATCATCAAAGTTCAGAATCACCAGATGACTTCGTTCTTAGGGAGGGAGAAGTTATGCAACGTGACGTACCAAGAATAATACAAGTAAGAGCTTAAAAGCACTACGTTGACATTCTTGGTACGGCCGGATGTTCTAGTTCTAGACCTAAGAATTCATTTTGTATTTTTGATTCAGTATTAAACTAGAAGCATCCACCTCTGCTCGTGTTTTAAGTACTCTTTAGTTTTATTTTTAAAAACTCTCCGAACGCTCCCGAAAACTTGACTAGGTACAAAACAAAAAAAAAACAATAAGAAAAAATACACACGACAATAAACAAACCAATTTTGAGGCACGTAAAATGCGGTTAAAAGTGTAAAATAACAATTGTTAAAATATGACCATTAAATAGTATAATGGTTCTAAATGAACAACGTAATTTTACGTGCCGGGGGTTACATTTACGTTAGTACTTACATTCAAATTATTAAAGGTTAATAACATACCAGGCAATTATAAGTCCTTATTAGTGTTAACCAGGCTGCTTGCTTGTTGTTAATATTATGCACTGCACCATAGAAAGTCAGTAAACAATGCGAAACGAGCGTATTAGAAAATAACAAGAAAATTATTTACGAAATCCTGCGCCGAGTGTTGACGTATGACGTTGACGTTTGTTGTTCCACTTGTTGCGTTCCGTTTCATTCAGGCAATGCGAACGGTGAAAGAGAGGTTATCGTTCGTCTCGCTTTCGCGTCGTTCTCGATGTTGCTGCTGAATGTCGCTAGACGGCGCAATTCTACGCGAAGCGCTGCGGTTTGGTGGATTGGCGTCGAGATGCGTGGAGGTCACGAATCAAATGATTTGTTATGCACACGGAGAGATTAGAATGCACTCTCGAGGTAATATGCACTCGCATGAATTGATAGGTACGCGGGCGTCGATTGGGGCTCCGATGAGAGAGATGCGGGAAAGCGTCGTTGCTGTTGTTGCTACTGTCTCCCGAGGGCTCGGCGGCTCGGCGGCGGCCAGAGTAAGGGTCAGCCACGCCTTAGCCTTGGTAGCGCGGATTCTGGGAGCACGTAGTACTCGTCGCGTCGTCGCTGGTGGGCCGCGTGAAGCGGGCCCGCACTTTTTCACGGGCGCGTTGACTCGTTGCGTGCCGAATCGGGGTCACCAGTTTAGTGTCCGTTGGTACCCGGTGCAGAAATGATACACGGATTCAATTACGACACTATTTAATGTTTAATATTACAAATAGCACTTAATTAATACACGAGTAGTTGGCCACCGTGAGTAGATATAGGCGCGAGAGCGATACGACCTGTGAGCACGACTGGGTAAGGAAGCCGAATGCAATATGTCCGCCGGCCGGAAGGATTTCCGATCGGTGCGTCGTTTCGCTCCGCTATGTTGTCGGCGCGTGTGGGCGGCTTGCACAGCGACAACCAATCACCGCACGCGCAGAATATGTGCAAGCCGCCAACCGCAGGAAAATATAAATGCGTTCAATATAATTACTTATGGCTAATTGTGTGACGCCACAATGACTTTTTATAACAAAAATCGACCTTATTATTATTACAATGCGATCGTTATTTGTAGGGTCGTATGCTGACTGACGGAATACCGTGGTAAAACTACGATCACAAATAGACAATCAGCTTTCACTCTACAAATAACGATCACAGTGCAATAATAATAAGGTCGTTTTTTATAAACTTCGTCGGCAATAATTTTGTCTATGGGTGATCTTTGGTTTTACTACGGTAAAACCACAATCAGCAAACGACCCTACAAATAACGATCACAGTACAGTAATAATAGGGTCGATTTTTGGTTGAATAAAAAGTCGAGATTGAGGAAAAATTGGTGGATAGATGTAATACCTCTCTAATATCTTTCTAATACCTCTCTTTGAGTGTGCAGCCCGCCGCCGCCGGCACGGCGTAAGTACAGTAACCAAATAAAACGTAGGGATTTACGCTAGTGATAAGTATATTTATTTAGGACATTAATAAGTAGGTAGTCTATATTTGTAGGTAATTAGAATAACACGACAAATGATTCAAATTATTGCCTTTAAAAGAGTTGTATTCATATTTACGAAGAGTATAGTGTAAAACTTCCGGTTGTCATACAGTAGACACGTACGATTATCGCTGAACAAAAAATAATTACGAAACATCAGTTAACACCTCTATTTGGCCACAATTGTTACTCTTTACGAGAAACTAAGTGCTGTTGAACGTTAGTGTGAAAAGACACTTGTGAAATAATAAAGTGAATATCAAAAATAACGATCAAAACAGTGGAAACATTTTGAGGTTATATCAGCATGCAGCTAAGTTCACTCTTATCAATAGCAATCCATTGACAACTACTAACGTCAAATTGACATAGCAGTGTTGCCATTCAAGAAAAACATATCAATTACGTTCCGTTTCACGGAAAATTAAATAATGATGGATGAACAATTTCAAATGTTATTTGATAAAATGAAACTAGAGATGGAAAAACAAACAACTTCAATTACAAATACGATCTTTGCAAAAATGGATGAAAAATTGAAACCCCTCATTGAAGATAATAAAATACTGAAAGATAAAATTGATCTACTAGAATAAAAAGGTGGAAAATTTGGAGAAAGAGAAGAAGAAAAACAATATTTTGATATTTGAACTAGAAGAAAAGGAGATATCTACGTTAGATTTGTTCCAAGTCGTGAAGAATATTATGAAAGAGGATTTGAATATTTCCATACAAAACAATGACATACAGAAAATTCACAGAATTGGAAACAAAAATAGCGGCAAAGTACGACCTGTGGTAATAACTTTTGCAAGTTACTGGAAAAAAAGTGAAATACTGAAAAATAAAAAGAAGCTAAAAAATATATTCGTCACAGAAGATTTTCCAAAGGAGATTCTAGAAAAGAGGAAGTTATTTTTGCCAAAACTTAAAGAAGAACGAGAAAAGGGAAACCTTGCTTACATAAATTATGACAAACTTGTTGTCAAGGAGAACATTAAGAATAAGGAAAAGAGAAAGAGAGAACAATCAACCTCCCCCCTTACCTATACCCAACCAAAGAAGCAACCTAATAATACCATTACCACGAAAATATGTAACAGAACAAATGCTTTTGATTTGATGAGGTCTAGGTCAAATTCATGTTCTTCTACTCCTTTGGAAATAAATCTCACACCAAATAAAAATAACTAGCAATTATGCTCCATACCCTCTCCGGTTGATTGAGAGGAGGCCTGTGCCCAGCAGTGGGACGTATATAGGCTGTTTATGTTTATGTTATGTAATTAGAAATCAGCAACCGGAAGCAGAACGACCCCAAGCCGGCTGGTCCCCGTGGGGTTGACAGACCAACACCCTCTAGTAATATCCCCTCTAATATCCCTTGTGTGAAGGTGGGCTAAATGAAAGCTTAATCAAAATCACACGAATTATTTATTCCACTTTTTATAATTATATAATTAGGTACATAAGTCGCAATTTGGGCAGAGGTTCGCCTTATCAAGTGTACCGTAAGAATAATCTTTTGAACGGTTGCTTCTTCTCGTCGCGGGCGAAGCCCGCGGCGGGGAGACGTTGAAACGTAAATCTTTTGCTACCTATAGGAAACGGTAGGTAAATAGGAAATGGTGTTAAAATACTGATATGTTTCAGAAAATTTATAAAGTGGTGTTTACCTGAAGGGCACAGCTAGATGTTATAGACCGGTGAGCATGAGACAAAGAAAACTCCCTTGAATTTGTACAATGTATATTTTACAGTTATAATTATTAAAGTACAACCATGGGCAGGTAAAAACCCTATGGAGGGAGACAGGTCGCGCTTTGGTCCGTCAGGTTAATTGTCACTCCGTTACAACCATGGGATATCACTCTGTTTAAAACACTGTCCGTACACCTGTAGGCACCTCACTTACTCGAGGACCTCCGACTATCAGGCCTACCTGAGGCGTTCCGGAATACCGTACAGGTGATGAGTTGAGGCCGGCTCAGGCCAGGGCGTGCTGGACGATGGCGGCGCAGCGGGCCAACTGTTACGCAGCTGGCGGGCTGCACGTCCACCGGTCAACCTCGCAGACCTTCACCGGGCCTTATCCGGTGTGTTGACAAAAGAAGAGGCGCGGCACATCCACATGCGCGCCGCACAAAGGAAAGCTTCGAAGTGCAAACAACCAAGGCAAGCTCCGCCGTAATGAAGCTTGAAATAACTTGCAAACGCAGAAGAAAACAGTAGGAATCTTCATTCACAAAATTTGTTGAAATAGTCTGATCCAATCATAAACTTCTTCTTACATTAAAACTTGCAAAACGTTAGAAAATGAAAACGTTAAAACTTTAAAGAAAAAAACAATTAAAAACTCAAAACTTTAAAAACGATTAAAACTTTAAAAACTCAAAAAACTTTAAAAAACCCCATCTGCAACAAGGAATGGCAATGATTAGCATGTGGTTCAGCTGACAGCGTGGCAAGGCAACTCACGAGTGTAAAACAAAGAAAATAACTTACAGGTTCATCCGGGATAGTTGGGCATCGCTCGGATGAAACCTAAACCCACCCACTGGACCTTCGGCGATGGGATTTCAGTGATGTTGCTGAAAACAAGGACCTCGAGGTTATCACAAAGTTGGTGCAAAAATATGCACGAAGAATTGCGAGGACTCACCATCTCGGTTAAGTTGTTTATTTAAATCGAGACATCGGCTCTTGATGTCGCCGATAAATCGTGGCTTTTAATTTGCCCACATTATTGTTACGGCAGTGGAGTCTCCGGCGCTCTCGCGACGTCCCCACTTTCCATAACCTGTCTCTCAGCTCAGCCAGCTGTCAGTCTGACACAAGAACCACGAACAAAGTTGCCAAACTAGAAAAAATCTACCAAACCATAAATTCGCCGAATCAACGACAACAATCGATCGACTTGTTTGATCCCAAAATTTAAACAATATAATTATAATATATCAAAAATAAATGTTGCAGATAATTTTAATATAATAATTTAGAACAAAAGAAAATTATTAAAATGTTCGGGCCCATCGATAACCCTGCAGCGCCATCTGTGATTTCCTGCGGGTAAAATATAAAACAACGATATATCGCCAGAAACCACAAGATGTCGCTACAAAGCTCGTTGGTCCGAAATGCTTCGTTACAATACCCCCCTACCCACGAGAGGTTTCGAACTGGGTGAGAAACACGGCTGCCCTCAGCCATAGAGCCTGGAGCGCACAACCAGTCTAAATTTGAAAAACTGTCTCTAAAGACGAGACGACAAAACAATTCATAAAAAAAAACGTAACGAAGCACAACTCAAACATCTAAACAGCACAACCCTAAGCACAACAATTACCCCGACCTGTTATTCATCACCATTCATTGATCACCTTTCAATTCTTTCATATAGTAGCACCCAGTATCCATTTCACTGGGTGTTACCCACATTCATACCCCTGATGAGCTGACGACTATCTTAGTGTCACTCGATATTCCAATTCTATTGACAAAGACAAAAAACAAAACAACAGTTGCTAGAGGCTTATTTAAGGAGTCACTACCCGCTCCGTCGAAAAAAAAAAAAAAAAAATAGTCAACCTAATAAGGTTCCCTATCAAGAAATTAATTCCTAACAAATGGCTACTATAATGCCTAAAAAATGTTGTCACGAGCAACATAAAACTATATTAAATAGTTGGCTATAACCGCCTAAACAAAAAAAACATAAAAATATGAAACGCTAAAGTGGGCGTTCATAAAAACGCTGCGTTGCAGACGCTAGTGTGTATGGGCCTTATCAGCGCACCATAAACACACTAAAAAACATATAACATAAAACATTTAATGGTAAATGTAGTTATTTTAAAATCAAAAGACTTAATTAATAGTCTTTAACTACATAAAAACGTGTTTGTTATAAAAAGGATGTTACTAGGCCACTTACGACACAAGTAAACACACCAAAGTTTTATATTTCTAAAAACAAAATGTTATTAAAGCTAATTATGAATAAGAAAAATTCTGTAGCTTTCTTTATAAATGTAAATTTAAATTGAGCCAAAAACAATGATCCTAGCCGGTAAAATTTGTTTAAAAAAAATATAACTAGGGGAACACGGGGCAATTTGATTATTAAATTTTTAAATCTTTTATATGCCAAGAACCTAAGTTCTTGCCACTAAATGAAACCAAATCGTATACCAAGGGTGATAAGACCTTTTTAATCACACACTGCTCGTATTTTGGGGCAAGTTTCGAGGCTTTAAAATTAGCGGCGTCACTCTGTACGTACGTTTTCCGCCACACTACTTGCCCTTCGCGCAAAGTATTGACGTTACGGCGTCGCAGGTTGTAGTACTTCGCGTTCGTCGCGTGAGCCTTCTCTATATTAACCCGAACCTTTTCAAAGATATCCTGAAGGACCCCAAATTCACCCGCATACTCATCCCTTGGCATAGAGACCTCATATTCCCTATCGTCGTTTTTGTAAAAAGAACCATTAATTATTGGTTCCCGGCCATGGACCAAAAAGAATGGGCTGAAACCAGTCGTTTCGTTCACTGCACTATTTATTGCAAACTGCACCTTAAATAAATGAAGATCCCATGCCCTATGATCGTCAGCTACATAAGACGAAACAGCTGTCATGACTGTTTTGTTATACCTTTCCACCATGTTAATCTGTGGCGTATACCTAGGCCCGTAGTGAACTCGTGGAATATTGTACTTCTTGAGAAGGCCACTGAATTCTGATCCCGTGAATTGAACCCCATTGTCGGTAATTACGGTTTCGGGAATCCCGTGAGCTAGAAGCACATAATTCTCAAAGTTTTTAGCTACTGCAGCACTAGTCGCTCGACGAAGTGGAAATAACATGGTGTACTTTGAAAAACAGCATGTTACTACTAAAAGGTGCATGTAACCCGAACGTGATCGTGGAAGAGGTCCTACCAAATCTACGGATACAGCTTGAAACGGCCTATAGCATTGCTTAGGCTGACCCATGATCCCAGGAGTGAGTTTGGTCCTGTGCTTATAAGCGGAACAAATACGACATTTGTTGACAAAATCAAGCACGTCGCGGTACATTCCTGGCCAGAAATACCTCAAACACAACCTACGGTGCGTTTTAAACACTCCGAGGTGTGCCGAGGTCGGTGGTTCGTGGTTTTCGGACATGACCTGCAGACGGTTTGACTTTGGCACAACAATCTTCCAATCAAACTCCTGAGTCAGGGCATACTTACCCTTGCTGTATCGTAGAAGAGTACCATTTTCGACGCGATAATTGGGATAATTTTTGGGATAAGCCGTACAACCAGAGAAAACCTTATCATACCACTCATCACCGGTTCCTGCATTTGGAGCATCGATGGCATCCACATGCAGCAATCGTGAGAGGGCATCAGGGACGACATTATCCTTCCCTTTCCTATGCTCGATTGTAAAATTAAATTGGGATAACCTACAACCCCAACGAGCTAAGCGTCCCGTAGGATTCTCTAAATTCATGAACCACCTAAGCGAAGCGTGATCGGTTACGACGGTGAATGGTCTACTACCTAAATATGGTTCAAATTTTTCAACCGCGTACACAACTGCTAACGCCTCCCTTTCGGTAGCACTATAGTTACGTTCGTTTTTGTTAAGGGATCTGCTGATATAAGCGATAGGGCGGTCATGGCCATCAATATTCTGCGCTAACACACCTCCTACGCCAAAATTCGATGCATCGCAGTGAACTGAAAATGGTTTACTAAAATCAGGGCAGGCTAAAATTGGAGCTGAAACTAATGTGTTTTTTAAAGTATCAAAAGCGTTTTCTGCGTACTGGTTCCAAATAAATTTCGTTTTTGAGCTGGTAAGAGCGTGTAAGGGTGCCGCAATAGTGGAGAAATTTCTGATAAACCTACGGTACCAAGAACAAACACCTAAAAAGGTTTTTAGTTCCTTCGAACTTTTGGGTACCGGGAACTCCAGAACTGCACGAACCTTATCGGGATCCGTTCTAAGTCCAAACTCATCCACTACATATCCCAGATATTTCAAAGAGCTGCGGAAGAATTTGCTCTTCTCAAAGTTAATAGTTAAATTGGCGCTCTGTATCCTATCGTGAAGCCTTTTTAACAGAAGTATGTGCGTTTCCAGATCCTCAGCAACTACTATTATATCGTCGATGTACACGAATATCATGCCTTTAGTTACGTCACTGCAGAAAGGATGTCCAAACAACATGTCCATGAGCCGTTGTTGGCGAGCAGGAGCTCCGCATAGGCCGAATGGCATAACTTTAAATTTAAACAACCCCCTACCAGGCACTGTAAAACTCGTCTTCTCCTGTGAGCTAGGGTCGAGTGGAATTTGCCAAAAGCTCGATTTAAAATCCACAGAACTGATGTACTTGGCATTCTTGAGGCTATCTAATATCTGGGGTATGTAAGGAATGGCATAAGCATCGCCTTTCGTCACAGAGTTGAGCCTCCGGCAGTCCAGACAAAATCGCCATGTACCGTCAGCTTTAGGAACCATAAGGACTGGATTGTTCCATGGACTCTCGCTCGGAGCGACGACGTCCAGCTCCAGCATCCTGTCTAATTCCTTATGTAGTTCCTTCTGCTTTTCCGGTGACATGGGATAAGGTCTACACTTGACCGGTGGCGCAACCCCAGTGTCGATGACATGCTGAGTAAGATGCGTCCTACCTAAACCCTTGCGCTCAAAAGAAATGTCATGAAATTTCGTTATCATTAGCTCCGCTAACTCCTTGTGTTCACTGGGAAGACTGTCATAAGCTTGTATAGAGTTGACTGGCATTTCTAAAAACATTTGTGGACCTTTCATGTAGGAAACACTTTCGAAAATTTCTGGCATTAAATTGTATGCCCGCCAAAAGTCCACGCCTAAAATAACATTTAATTTAATACTGGGTATTATAAAGAATTTCAAAATTTTTGTTACACCATTAAATGTAATGGGCAACATTAAAAATCCTGTAGAGGTACACTGGGAACCATCCGCAACAGTAACATTAGTGTTTTTACCAGACTGTACTGTAAAACCTAATGACTCAAAATATTTTTGTGCTCCATTTCCCAAAATTGAAATTGCTGCACCTGAGTCCAGTAACCCGTAAATTGTCAAATCCAGGACATTAAGTTTCAAATATGGTCGAACGTCATCATCATTGGGCTCGAACAAAACGGAAGCTACGTTGTTAAGCTTAAAATAATTAGTTACTACCTGTAACCATTGTTTCCAATCCCCATCTTCGACCTTCGATGGAGGATCGGCGTTATTGTCCGAGCAACCTAGTTTTTTGGGTTGTTGCATTTAGGGCACGACCTTACCGTAAACCCTAAATGACCGCATTTAAAACATTTGACTGTCTTGTCCCTACACCTTGCGGTTGAGTGAGTAGACACCTTACATCTTTTACAAAAAACTAATTTGTTAGCCGCAGATTTTGTATTAGGATAACTACTAGGCTTTTCATTACTTGGCGGTTGTCGCTGCCTAAAAGTTTGAGCCTGATTTGGTGGCTGAACTGCCGAGACCTGTTCCGTTTCCCTAACATCGGCGGATTCGCTGATGGGCATTACAGGTTTTGTTTTGCCTTTGTACACGAAATCATTATTTAAAATAGACTGCTTAGGTGGTTCGACAAAGAGCTGTGTCATTTGTCGCGCAGATTCTATTTTACGGCTTTTTTCTTTTAATTCAGCTATCGTAGTGATGTCATACAGTGCTAACTGTTCTCTAAAAATGGGTCTAATATTGTGCATTAAAATTTCCAATTTGTCATTCTCCGAAAGAGGTCGTTTCAATTGTGAAAACATACAGTTCATGACTGCAAAATAGATGTGTGTTGGTTCATCCTGTCCTTGGGTGCGAGCTCTAATCTCCCCCAGCAAACGATAATCAAAATCAACGGGTGCGAATTCTTGGACTAAAAGCTCACTCAATTCCTGCCAAGACGAAACCTGCTCCTTAACACCTCTGTACCATAGAAGACCTTGGTCCGAAAAGAAACAAAAGGCGGACCTGAAAAGTACATTGTCACTAACCCCGAACGCTGAGGCGCGTTCCCTTATCGACTGCAAGAACGTATGTGGACTCGTACGGCCGTCGAATTTAATGTTCCACTTCATTAAATTAATTGCTGAACCATCTGTCCCCTTTACCCGGTTTTCCTCTTCTGGGTCGATGACGTTTTTTGTTGTCAACAATTTCTCCAATGAGTGACCGCAAGCTATAAGATTTTTATTCAGCTTCAATTTTATGTCCCTATCGACAGACTCCGTGCATACTACACGCTCAAGACGGTGATGAAGATGATTATACAAAGCCTTAGCACGCATAAGGTGATGACGGTCCCTAGACTTCACTGCTAAATCAAGTTTTGCCTGCAGCTCCTTCAGCTTTTCGGTGATGATTGGGAATTCAGCCTGTGGTTTTCGTTCATCGTCCATTATTTCATCCGGAGAGAAACCAGTGATCAACTCCCTAAGCTGTTTCTTCAATTTGAGAACAGTATCAGCCGGTGCTTCTGCACGAATACTCACTTCATATATTAACTCATCACGGAGCAGTGAATGTAAATAAACAGTTTGGATATCCATGGTTGTGTTTCAGAGTTATAATTTCAAGATTGAAAAGAGGTTTGAAGTAAACTGAAGTAAATTTATGTTTCAAAATGTACCCGTCTGCCTCCAAAACTTATTTTCTAAAATATGTACTAAATTTTCCTTAAATATAAACCAAATAAGTGTAATTATCACACAACATCAATTCTCAGTCTATCCCTGTAAATAATTTTCAAAACAATAAAAGAAACAACAGTGTTTTATATTAATTTTGTTTAAGGTTATGTTTATATTAAGTAAATGTTTATTAAATAAACATAAATAAAATTTTCCAAGTTGTAATATGTTATCAATCAATATGTAAAGATGGTAAAGGAAATTTACTACTGAATACTCAATAAAGTTGATGATGAAAGACAGTTCTATAATTATTTTTATAAAAACAAATAAGAAAAATGTTTGCCAAGCAGCGGCACAACTCTCAATATAATGATGATGAAACAAAGTTACTTAATATCAATTTTTAACCAATGTCCTGTTACAAATGTGATAATAAAAACTACCTTTATATGTTTTAAGAAAGTATTATTAATTGATTTAAAAAATTAAAGTTGATACCTTTATGTTTACAAATTTTAATTATTGGAAAATATGAAAAAGCAGTGCCTACTATGGATATTATTTGTCCAAATTTTAACAAAAAAACTCAATATTGTGATAAAAAATATAGCAAGTATCAAAAAAATGTTAGCAATTGTTTTAAACCCTAGTTTACCTATATAAAAAGGTTAATAAAGAAAACACACAAATGCAGTAAGATTATTATCAATAAGCCCTAGACCAGTTTGGTCATAAAATTGGGTTTAAACTTATTGTACAAAATAAGTATTTAAGTTAGGTCTCTGTAGGAGGCCTAGAACCTTACTTATGCTAAGACAAACACAACTTAACCTAAGATGCAAACAAAACACAAACAATTCACACAAAATCCCATCACTTTTAATAAATAAAAAAAAAAATACACTGTTTTCTCAAAATTTAATCTTAAAGTTTATGCCAACACCTCTTATATACTAAAATGGTTGAACAGAGCGACAATTTCACCAAGAAGGGCGCCACTGAAACGTAAATCTTTTGCTACCTATAGGAAACGGTAGGTAAATAGGAAATGGTGTTAAAATACTGATATGTTTCAGAAAATTTATAAAGTGGTGTTTACCTGAAGGGCACAGCTAGATGTTATAGACCGGTGAGCATGAGACAAAGAAAACTCCCTTGAATTTGTACAATGTATATTTTACAGTTATAATTATTAAAGTACAACCATGGGCAGGTAAAAACCCTATGGAGGGAGACAGGTCGCGCTTTGGTCCGTCAGGTTAATTGTCACTCCGTTACAACCATGGGATATCACTCTGTTTAAAACACTGTCCGTACACCTGTAGGCACCTCACTTACTCGAGGACCTCCGACTATCAGGCCTACCTGAGGCGTTCCGGAATACCGTACAGGTGATGAGTTGAGGCCGGCTCAGGCCAGGGCGTGCTGGACGATGGCGGCGCAGCGGGCCAACTGTTACGCAGCTGGCGGGCTGCACGTCCACCGGTCAACCTCGCAGACCTTCACCGGGCCTTATCCGGTGTGTTGACAAAAGAAGAGGCGCGGCACATCCACATGCGCGCCGCACAAAGGAAAGCTTCGAAGTGCAAACAACCAAGGCAAGCTCCGCCGTAATGAAGCTTGAAATAACTTGCAAACGCAGAAGAAAACAGTAGGAATCTTCATTCACAAAATTTGTTGAAATAGTCTGATCCAATCATAAACTTCTTCTTACATTAAAACTTGCAAAACGTTAGAAAATGAAAACGTTAAAACTTTAAAGAAAAAAACAATTAAAAACTCAAAACTTTAAAAACGATTAAAACTTTAAAAACTCAAAAAACTTTAAAAAACCCCATCTGCAACAAGGAATGGCAATGATTAGCATGTGGTTCAGCTGACAGCGTGGCAAGGCAACTCACGAGTGTAAAACAAAGAAAATAACTTACAGGTTCATCCGGGATAGTTGGGCATCGCTCGGATGAAACCTAAACCCACCCACTGGACCTTCGGCGATGGGATTTCAGTGATGTTGCTGAAAACAAGGACCTCGAGGTTATCACAAAGTTGGTGCAAAAATATGCACGAAGAATTGCGAGGACTCACCATCTCGGTTAAGTTGTTTATTTAAATCGAGACATCGGCTCTTGATGTCGCCGATAAATCGTGGCTTTTAATTTGCCCACATTATTGTTACGGCAGTGGAGTCTCCGGCGCTCTCGCGACGTCCCCACTTTCCATAACCTGTCTCTCAGCTCAGCCAGCTGTCAGTCTGACACAAGAACCACGAACAAAGTTGCCAAACTAGAAAAAATCTACCAAACCATAAATTCGCCGAATCAACGACAACAATCGATCGACTTGTTTGATCCCAAAATTTAAACAATATAATTATAATATATCAAAAATAAATGTTGCAGATAATTTTAATATAATAATTTAGAACAAAAGAAAATTATTAAAATGTTCGGGCCCATCGATAACCCTGCAGCGCCATCTGTGATTTCCTGCGGGTAAAATATAAAACAACGATATATCGCCAGAAACCACAAGATGTCGCTACAAAGCTCGTTGGTCCGAAATGCTTCGTTACAACGTCCTCGGGGCTATGCCCCCTTGACGTGGCCTCAGTCGCCGCCCGCAGAAACGGGCGTGGCACGTGGGTGGGACACGGCGGGCGATGATCGCCCCTCCGTGAGCCCGATGGTGAGTCTTGTCCGAGGTGCCGCCAGCGAGGTCGAGCCCACCGGGTGGTTCCCCGTTGGGGGAGGCCCAGTGAGCGCCCGCCAGCTGGCGGTGGTGTCAATCCGGTGAAGCTGCTCCGTCGCCGGGGCAGCTGGTGTCGAGTCGGCTGGAGGGGGGGGAGAGGACTGCTTCCACTGCCACTGGGAGCGTCAACTCATCCCCCGGGGGGTGGCCACGATCCTAACTACTCGACGGGGAGTAGTGGATGTGGGCAGCCCCGGTCCAGTCCGATGAAGATGGTCAGTGCCCACCGGTGAGTTGGCCCAGCAGTGATGCCAGGCCTCCCACGATGATGGGCACAGGGTCAGTCCGGGAACGTATGGCGGCCAGTACGTTGTGGAACAGCTGGATAGTCTGCTCCAGTACTTCCAGCTTCTCGCTGGAGGGGGCCGGTGGTATCTCCGCGCGGGGCTTCGCCTTCTTCCCCTTGGTAGGGGCGGCGACCGCTTGGTTCGGCGTCGGAGTAGGCGCTGGCTGCTGCTCGACGATGGTGGTGGCAGTGGGGGCCGGTTTTGCCCTCTTGCGGATGCGCTTAGGTCTCTGCGGCTTGGGCCCGGCTGGGCCGTTCGCCGCGGCCATAAGCGAGCTCCGCGCGGTCGGCTCGATGTTGGGGTCCACTGTGGAGGCTGCTGGTGGGATAGCTCCTCTCGCGCCGGTCATGGGCGCCGCACCCGCCTTGGTATTACGCAGCTCGCGTAACTTGACCGGGCAGGAAGAGCTATTCGCCGGGTGTGTTCCCCCGCAGTTCACGCAGGTTGCCGGAACTTCCCGGGGGCGCAGGCACTCCTTGGCCGTATGGTTTTCACCACAACGGACACAGGCGGCAGGGCGGTGGCAGTTATGGCTGCTATGCCGAAACTGCTGGCAGCGGTGGCACTGCGCTGCTCCTCTTCGTCCCCTCCACGCCTCGACCTTGACGCCGGGCATGCAGAGGAGCTCGGAGATCTCATAGACACGCTGGAATCCCAGCGTCCTACGGATCTCCGCGAAGAAGAGGCAGCCTGTCCTTCCCTCGCGAGCCTGGATGGGGCGGATGAATTGTGGGTCGAAGCCGCGGGCGCGCAGCTCCTCCTCCAACTCAGCAACGTCGGTGTCAATGGGCAGGCCACGGATGGCCAGCTTCAGTGAGCGCTCCGCCGGTGGGGCGTACGCGAACCAGGAGAGTCCCGTGGCTCTCTCCAGGGTGGTGAGGTACCGCTGGTAGAGCCGGAACTCTTCCTCGGTCCTCGCCAGGAAGCGGACGCCCTTCCCGTACGGGCGCGCGTTGGGAATGTGGCCCAGCAACTCCCGCAGCTTGCGGAAGTGGTGGGGCCAGTCAGGCAGCCGGTCAACCACGATGGGTGGCAGCTTCTTGCTCGCGGGTGCGAGCGGCGGCTGGACGTGTACAGACTTCGGCGACGGCGTGGGCGTCGTCCGGAGGGACGGACGCGGTGGCGCGTGCGGCGGCGAGTCGGGGTTGGTGTTTAACACCGCCGCGTAAGAGCGCGGCGGTGTTGTCTCCATGACCGGCTGGGGCGTGGAGAGCGGCGAAAAAGGATTTGTAGCCGCGTATTGGCGCGGCGGTGTTGTCTCCATGTCCAACAGGGGCATGGAGAGTGCTGCAGGCGGCGTGGTTCTCACCACGGGCTGCGGTGGACGGCGCTCAGGCGGCGTCGTGGTCCTCTTTTCCGCGGCTCCTGTTCCCGGAGGTCGGGGCAGGGCCAGCGGAAACGGGGACAGTCGGAGGCCCGTATCAATGAGGCGGGGCGGAGGCGGCGGTATGGTGGGGGAGAATGGCGTCGTGACGGCGCGGCTGCGCACGAAAGTGCGCGCTCGGCGCTTCGAGACTCCGGCTGTTGGGGGAGCCATGCTCACCCCGTTACGGCTAGGGCGCGGTGTGTGGCTGTCAGGCTGTCAGCGTGCGAAGCTTGGCGGTCCGCCTGGCAGAGCACGCGCTACCGCTCCCTCCCCGGTGAGACCCGCTGGTGGGAGGCCGGGGGTTGGTAGGAGCAGTAACGGTGATACCGTTTGGTACCGCGGAATCAGGAGGGTATTTTGGTAAAAATACCCCCCCCTGCTTCTCTCCGTCTAAGGCAGCTCGTGTGGGTAGACGTGGGTTAGGCTTCCGAGCACAAGCTAACAGCAGCGATCCAATCTTTTGAAATGAGCTCCGCGGGCTTATAAAGGCTTATCCCCTCTTGGTCGGCGAGGTGGAGTGGCAGGGCTTGGCTAGGCTTTGGCTTGCGCGCTCTGATTGGCTGGCACAGGTGGCGCTGTAGGCTTGGCGATGGCATGGCGTAACATTCGGCCGTCCTGAAACAAGGATTGCTCCCGCAATGGGAGGGGGGGCTGGTTAGCTCTCGAGTAAGTCAATCAAGTCTTCAGTCTCAAGTTGTTCATCAGAACTGCTGGCACTGTCAGATATAGGCATCGTGCTCTTATAGGGCCTCAATGAATCTGCTGCTACAAGACCTGTAAAAGCCTTGTAGCCTCTCAAACCCTTAATGCTCCTTATCCTATATCTGTCATTACCAACTACTTTTGTTATAATGTAGGGACCAGAGTAAACATCATCGAGCTTGGTATTAACTTTGGCTGCGCTACTAGTGGGAGCTTGTCTCCATAAGACTAAGTCCCCCTTTTTATAGACCCGACTAGGCTTACGCTTTTTGTCAAAGTTACGCTTCATCCTAGCACTAGCATTTCTTAACCGAGCACTGGCTTTTTGCCGCCGGACACCAACAGGCTCACTATCTTGGCGTTGTATAGGAGTAGTAATGTCACAACGGGACCTAGCACTCTTAGCAAACATCAAATCATAAGGTTTATAGGATGTACTTTCATTTGCAGTATTATTTAACCCCCACAGGACATCTGGCAAGCAGTTAGCCCAATTATTTGCAGCCTCACTAGGATCAGTAGCACGCAATGCATTAAGTATTGTTCGGTTAGTACGTTCAACTTGGCCATTAGCGCGTGGACAAACAATGGAAGTCAAAATATGTTTGAATTGTTTGTCCTTAGAAAACTGTCTGAAATTCCTACTAGTGAAAGCTTTACCGTGGTCGCTTACAACTCGTTCTGGATACCCGAATAAACTAAATACCCTTTTCAGAACCCTAACAGTTTCAACAGAGTTGACAGTTCGAGTTGGCTCCGCAATTACAAATTTAGAAAAAGCATCCGTCATAACTAACATGTATTGGTACCCCTTTTTAGTTCTACAAAATGGTCCCAGGTGATCAATATGGACTGTGTGCATGGGCTCACTTGGTTTGGGGATGGGAAATAAAGTACCCTCTTTCTTGCCATGGTTTCCTTTACCATAAGCACAGCGTAAACATGCACCCACATATTTAGAAATGAAACGAGTCATTTTAGGAAACCAATAGTCCTTTTTTATCAACTCTGTACATTTTTGCAACCGTACATGCCCTATCTCATCGTGATGCATTTGAACTATCTTCCACCTAGCAGATGATGGAACTACCAGTCGATTTCCCATCAAGGTTTTCCGATATAGCCTGTCATTAAGAAATTCGTAGTTGTTGGATATGTCACTAGCCGCTGAGCCATCCCTAAGCTGATTAATGATTCGCTTAAGTTGTTCATCCTGGCACTGAACGGTATAAAACCAGTCTGTCACTTCAAGACGATTGATATTCACAGAGTCGACCGGGTTCCTACTCAAAGCATCTACATGCTTCATGCGGTCTCCCGGCCGATAGTCAATGCTCATATCATAGTCCTGGATAGATAACCACCACCTGGCAATGCGTGGGATGATGTCACGCTTTGTAAGGGTAGCTCTGACGGCAGTGCAATCAGTCACGATTTTAACACGCTTACCTACTATATACACCCTAAACCGACGCAATGATTCCACAACTGCAAGAGTTTCTAACTCATAGCTATGATACATACTTTCTTCCCTACTAGTAACTCTGCTAAAGTACATAGCAGGGCGCAACGTACCGTCGTGTTGTTGTTGCAATAATATGCCTGCAACACCTGATTTACACGCATCCGTATGAAGCTCTGTGGGCAAAGCAGCGTCGTACAGTGCCAATATGGGTTTTGTACACAAACACTTCTTCAATTGTTCGAAACTCTTCACTTGATCACTACCCCAATTCCAAACTGAGTTTTTTTTTGTTAAATTTGATAGCGGACGAGCTATTACAGCAAAGTTTTGAATAAACTTTCGAAAATAACTACATAACCCCAAAAATTGACGTATCTCGTGAACGTTAGTAGGGATGGGAAACTGCGACACTGCTGCCAACTTTGATTCACCCGGTTGAATTCCGTTCGCGGAAATTTCGTGTCGTAAATAGGTAATTTTATCTTGCAATAAAATTAAGCAAAATTAAAAATTTTGGAAAAACCCACGACGGTAAAAATATCATCGAAAAAGAATAAAATAACTCAAAACCCCCGACTTAACCCAATTATTATGTAACGAAATATTATATTAGACTTAAAAATACTTTCTAAAAAAGAGTTGATATCTCGAGACATCGGTAATAGATATACTTAAGTACCTAAACAATGAATATGGATGTTTACAGTTTTTTCCTAACGTGTCTGTTTCTCGAAGATATACTTAAATGTAGCGATAATAATTTTACCATAATACATAACCGAGGAATATCCGTCGGGGGCACAAACGCACACACAAACATCTCTCACCCTAAACGCATATACCTGCTCCGTTCCGTCGGGGGTAATAAATGTAATTAAAATTATACTAACCGTAAATTAACAACACTTTGCTTTACTTAATACATAACATACATAAACTGCCTATATACGTCCCACTGCTGGGCACAGGCCTCCCCTCAATCAACCGGAGGGGGTATGGAGCATACTCCACCACGCTGCTCCACTGCGGGTTGATGGAGGTATTTTTACGGCTAATAGCCGGGACCAACGGCTTAACGTGCCCTCCGAAGTACGGAATCATCTTACTTTTTCGGACAATCAGGTGATTCAAGCCTGAAAAGTCCTTACCAAACAAAGGATAGTCTCACAAAGTGATTTCGACAATGTCCCCATCGGGAATCGAACCCGGACCACCAGATCGTGAGCCTAACGCTCTAACCACTAGACCACGGAGGCTGTTTACTTAATACTACCTGATTATTGAGTGATGGGTTCAAGTTTATGAATTAAATGAGGATTAATTGGATGAATTTGATTACTTGACCACACAATCCACGTGCCACTTATAGTCGATCTTGATTTTTCTTTAATCTTCGCCAATCACTTCGTATTATCTACAATTTATTGATTGTGATCTTCTCTGAAATCTGGCTCGAAGGACCATGAATATGCCTGATATGCCTTTTTACTGATTTTTAAGGGATTTAGGTAGCAATGAAACAGCACCGTGTTCGACGTAATTACGTGTAATCAATGGAACCGAAAAAAAAACGCCTGTCAGAAACAATTAACTAATAAAAACTATTGCAAATAAATTGCAAATAAATTGCTATTATAAACTGAAGAGGCGTTTCGAATAATATTGACTCTAAACTCTAATATTGTGGCGCCCCCTAGTGAGTTACAGACATGACACCTGTCTAATAACATGAACTCATCAAACACAAACCCGTTATTGAAAACCGCATCAAAATCGGATTATTAGTTTAGAAGATAATTAATAACATTTCTTTGCACAAACGCACACACAAACATCTCTCACCCTAAACGCATATACCTGCTCCGTTCCGTCGTGGGTAAAAACGCACATTTACTCATGTTTAACTTTAAATTCTCGGTTCTAAATTTATGAAGAACTTCTTCTAAAATATTTAAACCTGAAGTTACGTCGTAAGAAGGTAATAACAAATCATCCAAAAATGCCAACTCTTCATATTTGCTCTGACAGTTAGCAACACAGTTATCGGTTTTCGAACGGACACCGCTATCTGTCACTCGCAAAGAATCAACTATTTTATTCATCACCCTCATAAAAACTGACGGCGCGTTAGCAAGTCCGAAAGGGACACGAATATATTCATAGTGCCCTTGTTGTGTTATGAAAGCCGTTTTAAACATATCTTCAGGACAAATTTTTACTTGGTGATACCCTTGTGCTAAATCAAGGCTTGTGAAAAATTTCATACCCGCTAATTTCGAAACCTGATCATCAATGTGTGGCAGTGGATACCTATCTTTAATTGTTATCGCATTAAGTGCCCGATAATCAATACAAAGCCTATGGTCGCCGTTCTTCTTCTTGACAAGAATGACGGGGGAAGCAAAACAAGATTCTGACTCCCGTATGATGCCGACATCCAACAATTCAGATATTTTAGTTCTAACTATATCCTGCTCAGCGTGTGACAAACGGTATGGTTGTCGATATATGGGTTGATCACTGGTTAAATTAATTTTCATTTGTAATAACTCTGTACACCCTAACTCCTTAGTATTGCTAGCAAAACAATCACTGTAATTAAATAAAATATTTATCAACCTATCATGATCGTGTTTATTTATTGGCCCTGTCTTAATCTCATTCACTGTAACGCCGCCTATGATGGTGCTAATGTTCGCTAGGCAAGTATGTTAAACAGATGAAACACTTGGCTTATTGGCATTGGCCTTGGACACAGAAGCAGATGAATAAATAGGAATAGAGCAACTGGCTTGTTGACTAACCTGAGCATTGGCTTGTGGCGGCGCGTCGCATTTGTCCGCCCTGGTCAGCACCTCGCTCGACTGCCAGTTGATGTTCTGGGTGCCGTTGTTGATGACCTTCAGGTACCCGGTTGAGCCCCGCAGGAGGGTGGCAGGGATGGAATACGAGGTGCCTCCTAATTCGTAGTGTTGGGGTGAAGTGACGACGTCGTCGCCGTCATTGTTGTTGATTATGCCGACCTTGATTATTGAAGATCCGGGTGGTATGGTTTCTTTGCATGTTGTGACCACCTTAAAACGTGTTGGCTTCTCAATAACCTCTATCATCTTGATAAAATCGTCGTCCTGCTTGAGCGTGGCAATGCCATTACTGACAACTAGGCATATACCATCTTGGTTTATAATTGGTTGTCCAATTAATAGGTGGATGTTTCCCATATCCACGTCGGTAAGATGAGCTTCACATTCCACCGCGATTCCATCGATTTCCATCTGGAAGTTGACTTTTCCACGACTTTTCAAGTGTTGACCGGTAAATCCTTTGAGGATAATGCTAGTTGGAGTGATTTCAAGGTTAAGCAGTTGACAAACGTGGATCGAAAGTACGTTAACTTGGCTCCCAGTGTCAAGATAGGATTTTACATGCACGCCATTGATTTTAACGACCTTTTCATAGATTTGGTTATAGTTCTGCAGTACCTTGATCTCCTTAACCATCTTGACGTTATCTTCAGCTGGTGATGGTTTGCTGCTCGCATTGCAGTGCGTTGCGATGTGACCTTGCTTTCCACATCTAAAACATGTCCGTAAATCCGGATGTGGACAATTGCGCAAAATGTGACCTGTCTTTTTACATCGTGGGCAGGGATCGACGTCTGGATTGACTGTCATGTTTTTCTTATCAAGTGCCGATCTCGGGGTAATATCTTTATGCACCGGCCGCGTGGTAAAAGATGGAGCTTGATAATCGTCCAGGGCGCAGAGAAATCCTTCGTATAATTCTTCAGGTCGTTCGCACTGAAATGCTCGTGCATTAGCTTGCAGTGATGGAGGCAAGCCACGTATGGATACACGACACGGTAGCGCTGTCGGACAACTTGCACCTGAAGCACATGGCGACTTTATCCTGGTAATATTTAGTCATGGACTCCGCAGGTAGCTTCTTCCGACTTATCATTTCGTCAAGCATGTTACCGAAGTCGCGATGTCTAGGAAAAGCGCGCGTCAGCATCTGCTTTCAGTCTTCCCAGGTATAATTATAGTCATCAAGACGGTTGTACCACTTCCTTGCCTGACCTCTCAATTTTTCTTGAAGGTGGAACGCTTTGGTGTTATCGTTCCAACCGTGGATTTCTCCGAGTTGCTCGATCTTCCTTAGCCATGCAGTTACTGTAGTGCAGTCGTCGCTATCGGGATCAAACTCGGGAATAAGTGAAGCTGCACGGTGTACCTTAGTTTTCGCGCCAACTGGCATTTCTTCATTTAGCTCGCGTAAGGCTTTTTGCACTTCGTCTTCCAGTAGCCTCCTCAGAAACTTCCTAGCCGGCGGCGGAGTTTCTTTTTCCTGACTCGACGTCGTTTCTTCGCTCCATCCGGGTGGACGTATTAAGTGTCCATGTGAATGGGTGCGGTTGCGCTTCATAACTTTTCTATTTATCCCACTTCTGAGATGTGAAGGTGGGCTAAATGAAAGCTTAATCAAAATCACACGAATTATTTATTCCACTTTTTATAATTATATAATTAGGTACATAAGTCGCAATTTGGGCAGAGGTTCGCCTTATCAAGTGTACCGTAAGAATAATCTTTTAAAATGAGCTCCGCGGGCTTATAAAGGCTTATTCCCTCTTGGTCGGCGAGGTGGAGTGGCAGGGCTTGGCTAGGCTTTGGCTGGCGCGCTCTGATTGGCTGGCACAGGTGGCGCTGTAGGCTTGGCGATGGCATGGCGTAACATTAAAAGAAAAAGAAAAATACACTTAGCAACTTTGAATGTTAGAACACTAATGAGAGAAAATAATCAAATTAAACTGGAACAAGCACTAAGAAATATCAAATGGGACATCATAGGTCTGAGCGAGACAAGAAGGATAGGAGAAGAAATAAGAGAACATCAAGAATATATAATGTACTACAAAGGTGAAAAACAAGGAATGTATGGGGTTGGATTCATGGTTAAAAAGCATTTAAAACCTCATATCATAAGTTTTACTGGGATATCTGACAGAATCGCAATCCTAGACATACAATTACCGGGATTTAAACACCCTTGGTCTATAATGCAAGTTTACGCCCCAACAGAGCTAGCTACAGAAATTGAGAAAGATAAATTTTACCAAAAAATAACAGAAGCTATGCAAAATTTAAATAAAACTATTGTAGTGATGGGCGACTTCAACGGACAAGTAGGGACAAAAAATAACACCGAAGAGTTTGTCCTAGGACGTTACAGTTACGGAAAAAGAAACGACAATGGAAAAAGACTCATCAATCTCGCTTTAGAACATAACCTAAAAATCATATTTTTTTTCTTTAAGAAGAAAGAATCCAAGAAATGGACATGGATCTCACCAAACGGTAAAGTAAAGAATGAAATTGATTTTATTACTACTAATTGCCCCAAGATATTTTGTGACGTGCAGGTTATAAATAAACTGAACTTTCATACAGATCACAGAATGTTACGAGGAGCTTTATACTGCGAAGAACAAGAAACATCCAGGAAAAATATTAACCCGAGTAACAGTAATATAACATTACCTGTACCTGATAGTATCCTCGAGAAATTGAAACAATCACTAGCAGAAATAGAGAAGTACCAAAATTTACAAGAAGAGTATACCTTTTTTGAGAAAGAAATATTAAAAATAAATAAAGTATATATGACAAAGATAGAAAAAGATAAAGTAGGACCAGAAGCCAGAAATTTAATTGAACAGAGAAACAAAATGCTAGAATACAGAAAAGAAAGACGCAAAGAGATAGCAAACATTAGCAAAGATATCTTACGCTCTATTAGACAACACAAACAGAAATCAAAATTAAACACAATAAGAGAACAAATACAGAAGACAGGTGGTATCAAAAAAGCTCTAAAACAATTAAGAGAATACACTGAATGGATTCCTAACCTAAAAACAACAAAGAATCAGAAAGAGCGCCTATTGAACAAAAGACCAGAAATAAACAAAATAGCTACGGATTTTTACGAAACATTATATAGGGATACAGAAGAAACATTAATTGAAGAGAATGATAAAAAAGAAATGAGCCCAGACGAATACATAACCCCACATATACTACAGAGTGAAGTGAGAAAAGCCATACAAACCCAAAAAGAAGGGAAATCCCCTGGAGATGACAATATATCTAACGAATTGCTAAAAGGTACATTAGACATTATACTTAAACCGCTTACAGATATATTTAACAAAATTTTAAAGACTGAACAAATACCATCCCAGTGGACAAAATCGACTATCGTACTATTGCACAAAAAGGGCGATAGAAATGAAATAAACAACTACAGACCCATTAGTCTAATGTCTAATTTGTATAAAGTGTTCTCTAAAGTACTATTAGGAAGACTAACTAAAAAACTTGATGAAAACCAACCGAAAGAACAAGCAGGATTTCGTACAGACTTTTCCACAATTGATCACATACATGTAGTGACACAGGTAATAGAAAGATGTAATGAATTTAAACAGCCATACTACTTATCGTTTGTTGATTACAATAAAGCTTTTGACTCCCTAAGCCATAAATACATCTGGAGAACTTTAGAAGAACAGGGTGTAGAAAATAAATACATAAGAATAATTAGGCAGATATACAAACATAGTACCGCTAAAGTGCAACTCGAAACAATCGGAGAGGAATTCGAAATACAGAAGGGCGTACGACAGGGAGACCCGCTTTCGCCAAAGCTATTTACAGCAGTATTGGAAAACATATTTAGGAAAATGGTTTGGGATGGCTTTGGCATAAGCATAAATGGGAAGAACTTGAACCATCTTAGATTCGCCGACGATCTTGTTTTGTTTGCATGAGATTCAACATCACTCCAAATTATGTTGCAGCAACTAGCATACGAAAGCAGGAAAGCCAGACTATCAATGAATGCCAGTAAAACCAAAGTAATGACGAATATTACCAAGGAAAGAATATTAGTGGAAGAGAATGAAATAGAATACGTAGATGAATATATATATTTGGGTCACTTAATAACAGTTAAAGATCAACACTCGAGAGAAATAGAGAGAAGAATTACGAATACTTGGAAACGTTACTGGTCGCTTAAAGAAGTTATGAAAAACAAGTCAATACCAATAATAGAAAAGAGCAAATTGTATAATACATGTATCCTGCCCTGCCTCACATATGGATGTCAAACGTGGCCATCCACAACCATAAAAAAGTTAAGAGTGTGCCAGCGCAGTATGGAACGGAGTATGTTGAATATAAGACTAAGTGATAAATGTCGAGCTGAAAAAATCAGGAAAACTACCAAAGTTGAAGATGTAATTGTAAAAACTAGAGAGTTGAAATGGAGATGGACAGGACATATGATGAGAACAAGGAGGGACAAATGGAATAGGGATATAACGGAATGGTATCCCAGGAACGGAAAGAGACAACGGGGAAGACCAACTAAAAGATGGGAGGACGACCTTCCCAGGATCTGGAGGAGACTGGCAAAAGATCGAGACATATGGAGGGAGCTAGAGGAGGCCTATGTCATGAGGCAACCTGACTGTTAGGGATGCTGATTTAAGTATATCTATACTTATAATAAATCTGTAGAGAGGTCAATTCTGTACATTAAATATTTTTTCAAAATAACTATCAGGGGGTGATAAGTGGTCGATACTGATGCCAAAAATGCAATCAGTAAAATTTTTGTCTGTCTGTCTGTCTGTCTGTCTGTCTGTCTGTCTGTCTGTCTGTCTGTCTGTCTGTCTGTCTGTCTGTATGTTCCTTATAGAAACAAAAACTACTGGACGGATTTTAATGAAACTTGGTACAATTATTCTTCACACTCCTGGACAGGTTATAGTATACTTTTCATCACGCTACAATCAATAGGAGCAGAGTAGTGAAGGGAAATTCTTTTGTATGAAAAATCTAAACCACTCAAGTTAGACGTTTGAAATTTGGCATGCAGGTACCTTAGATACCGTAGAGGTATACTAAGAAAGGAATTCCCGAAAATCCTACGGGAACGGGAATTAGCGGGAAAATCCTTTTGTATGAAAAATCTAAACCACTCAAGTTAGACAATTGAAATTTGGCATGCAGGTACCTTAGATACCGTAGAGGTGTACTAAGAAAGGAATTCCCGAAATTCCCACGGGAACGGGAATTAGCGGGAAAATCCTTTTGTATGAAAAATCTAAACCACTCAAGTTAGACAATTGAAATTTGGCATGCAGGTACCTTAAGTACCGTAGAGGTGCACTAAGAAAGGAATTCCCAAAATTCTCACGGGAACGGGAATTAGCGGGAAAATCCTTTTGTATGAAAAATCTAAACCACTCAAGTTAGACGTTTGAAATTTGGCATGCAGATACCTTAAGTACCGTAGAGGTGCACTAAGAAAGGAATTCCCGAAATTCCCACGAGAACGGGAATTAGCGGGAAAATCCTTTTGTATGAAAATTCTAAACCACTCAAGTTAGACCTTTGAAATTTGTCATGCAGGTACCTTAGGTACCGTGGAGGTGCACTAAGAAAGGAATTCCCAAATTCCCACGGGAACGCGAATTAACGGGAAAATCCTTTTGTATGAAAAATCTAAACCACTCAAGTTAGACGTTTGAAATTTGGCATGCAGGTACTTTAGTAAACTTAAAGCTTAGTTGCAACAGGATATTACAAAATTCCCACGGGAACGGTAGTTAGCGGGAAAATCCTTTTGTATGAAAAATCTAAACCACTCAAGTTAAACAATTGAAATTTGGCATGCAAGTACCTTAAGTACCGTAGAGGTGCACTAAGAAAGGAATTCCCAAAATTCTCACGGGAACGGGAATTAGCGGGAAAATCCTTTTGTATGAAAAATCTAAACCACTCAAGTTAGACGTTTGAAATTTGGCATGCAGATACCTTAAGTACCGTAGTGGTGCACTAAGAAAGGAATTCCCGAAATTCCCACGAGAACGGGAATTAGCGGGAAAATCCTTTTGTATGAAAAATCTAAACCATTCAAGTTAGACCTTTGAAATTTGTCATGCAGGTACCTTAGGTACCGTGGAGGTGCACTAAGAAAGGAATTCCCAAATTCCCACGGGAACGCGAATTAACGGGAAAATCCTTTTGTATGAAAAATCTAAACCACTCAAGTTAGACGTTTGAAATTTGGCATGCAGGTACTTTAGTAAACTTAAAGCTTAGTTGCAACAGGATATTACAAAATTCCCACGGGAACGGTAGTTAGCGGGAAAAAACATTTGTATGAAAAAATCAAATCTAAATAAAAGGAGAAACTGACTGACTCAGTGACTGACATATATCAACGCATAGCCTGAACGGCTAAACGTAGGCATTTGAAATTTGGAAGGGACATAGCTTAGGTACCGTAGAGGTGCACTAAGAAAGGAATTCCCGGAATTCCCACGGGAACGGAAATTAGCGGGAAAATCTTTTTGTATGAAAAATCTAAACCGCTTAAGTTAGACGCTTGAAATTTGGCATGCAGGTACCTTAGTTAACTTAAAGCTTAGTTGCAACAGGATATTGCAAAATTCCCACGGAAACGGGAGTTAGTGGGAAAAAAACATTTGTATGAAAAAATCGAAACCGCGTAAGATAGATATTTTCAATTCAATTCAATTAAATTATTTAGTGCATTCCATGTAGTACAATAGGGTGTTACATAGGCATAGGAACTAAAACATGGACCCTATAGGGCACAGCAACGTTGAAGGGAAGAGAGGAAGTGTGTATTAAAATTAAAACTCAATGAACAATCAATTAAAAAAAAAAACAATTCAATCAATTGATTCAATCTAGCACGCATGCATACCTTAGTAAATATAAAGTTTATTTTTGGCTGTATTTTGAAAAATGGGAGTTATTGGGAAAAAAAAATGTACTTATGAAAAAATCTAAACTGCATAAGTATGCACTCCCACACACACAAAGATCTCTCTCTTATATAACACGCCACGCGGACGAAGTCGCGGGCAAAAGCTAGTAAATATTAATATAAAACTTACTAACAATTTTTTAAACGTAATAAAATCTACTACTAACTACTTTGTAACTTTTGAAGTCAGCGAATAAAGGCTATTTTTTTCATTTTCATTTTCATAGTGCAAAATATGTCATCGAAAAATAAAGTTAAATGAAATAACGTAATAGTAACATCAAACCTTGCTTGGAAAAAACTACGTGATTATATTTACACCAAACCGTTACGCTAAAAGATTCGCAGAATAGGCAAGTAGCTGTGTGCGTCAAGCTAGCGGCCTCAAAAAAAAAATGGACACGAAAAAATAATTTGAGCATACCAAAAAATAGTACTCTTATTGAAAAAAATAGTACCTGTTGTAAAAAAATTAGTACCATCACGGTTCTGGATTTATAGCCATGTTTTATTGCACTTGCTAGCTTGACGGTGAGCGAAATTTGGCGAGAGTTAACGACAAGGTCTTTCGCTTTGATTTAAACGCCAAAAAATAGTACCGAAATAGTACTCACCCCCTGCAAAATACCGAAAGTAGTACTTCAACGGTTCCAAAGTTATAAAGGCAGTTCTTTGATCCCGCTAGCTTGACGTTTTGAAAATACCTATTATCTGGGGAACGCTTGCATACTTCAGTATGTAACTAATGTCAATAAACTCGTATGAAATAGTACTCCCTACCATCATAATTTTGATCCGATTCTCTTTGTAGAAATGTAAAAAAATCATCATAACCTATGCCATACATTTGTTGTTGATACAGTCACGTAGACAATTACATAACCTCACAATTTATTCGTAAGTATTGCCATTTTGGAGGTCTACCCTACCATTTCTTTGCACTTCAGTGCTGCTATTACAAAAAAATCCTATTGCATACACCCATATGCACTAATTTTAATAGAAAATGGCTGCATGGGTCTAGTTCTTATCGAAAACAATCTGTGATTTTAATACATCATAATACATTTTTAATCTGCTGTTTTATTTTATAATTTATACCTTCATGTTGAATTTGTTACGGATCGAAGTGTTTGTTAATAAACAATTTGCAGTATTTGTAGAATAACTCAAAGAGTTTCAACAATGATATTACTTTCATCTAACAACCCTGGCACTTCACCAATTTTTACCCAAAAATGGGGAAAAATACTGAAATCTGACAACATTCTTGACCATGTGTAATAATTTTGTTCGCGACTGTACTTGTCTTGATAAATGTATGACATAGGTTATAATGACTTTTTGACATATTTCTACAAAGAGAATCAGGTACAAATTATGATGGTAGGGAGTACTATTTCATACGAGTTTATTGACATTAGTTACAAACTGAAGTATGCAAGCATTCCCCAGATAATAGGTATTTTCAAAACGTCAAGCTAGCGGGATCAAAGAACTACCTTTATAACTTTGGAACCGTTAAAGTACTACTTTCGGTATTTTGCAGGGGGTGAGTACTATTTCGATACTATTTTTTGGCGTTTAAATCAAAGCGAAAGACCTTGTCGTTAACTCTCGCCAAATTTCGCTCACCGTCAAGCTAGCAAGTGCAATAAAACATGGCTATAAATCCAGAACCGTGATGGTACTAATTTTTTTACAACAGGTACTATTTTTTTCAATAAGAGTACTATTTTTTGGTATGGTCAAATTATTTTTTCGTGCCCATTTTTTTTTGAGGCCGCTAGCTTGACGCACACAAGTAGCTGGAGTTACACCAAATAGTAACGCTACAAGATTCGTGGAATAACGAAGTAACTAGACGTACAAACACTGTCGTGTCGTATAATGTCGTGAAACATGTCAGTACGTTTACTTACGACTCGACCATCCTAAAAAACTTTCGTGTAAAATCGACGTAAGTGTTATTATGACTTTACTATATGGGAAAATTACAAAAAAAATCAAGTATTTATACTTACTTTCTTATTATGGGGGAAAAATATTTTTATCAATGTTGCACAATTTCATTGTTTTTGTAATAATTTCTTCATTTTTACTGATATCATAATGAAAATTTGTGAGAAGGTGTATTCGTGTACGCTGAATGGTGCAATAAAAAAAATGTCGCTAGTCCACTTACTGCGTTTTTCCACGGGGGGTGCGGTGTGTTGTTAAGTAATTGAAACGACGTGTGTTCTTATTAACGTCTAGTTTATTACTAGAGCCAAGTACATACTAAATCGGTATCTTACTCTATAACTATAACTAAGTTACACCACTACATCTAAAAGCTCATTTTTTTTAAATAAAAAGTATAGACATATATTTTTATTTTGTACCCAATATCTACCTATTCTAAAAGAGCATCGCTATCATTACACCACTACATCTAATACCTGATCATACATTACAAACAAAATGTAATACGTTATGTTATCATTGGCTATTGTATAAAGTTTCTTGTTCTATTTTTGTGTATTTTAACATTTTTATTTTTATAGTTTATTGTAATATTTGGGTCTTCAACATTAATAACTTTAAATGGACCTAAATATAATGGTTCTAATTTGCTACGATTTTCATTTTTTAATAACACAAGATCTCCTACCTTATATTCTACAGGATTAACATTTTTGTCATACCTCTCTTTTCTTAACATTTTACTTTTTGATAAATTTTCTTTTGCTTCCAATTGTGATTTTTGTAGCCGAAACTTAAGTTCTTTGGGGTAGTCATAATCTATACTTATAATAAATCTGTAGAGATGTCAATTCTGTACATTAAATATATTTTCAAAATAACTATCAGGGGGTGATTAGTGATCGATACTGATGCCAAAAATGCAATCAGTAAAATTTTTGTCTGTCTGTATGTTCCTTATAGAAACAAAAACTACTCGACGGATTTTAATGAAACTTGGTACAATTATTTTTCATACTCCTGGGCAGGTTATAGTATACTTTTCACCACGCTACAATCAATAGGAGCAGAGTAGTGAAGGGAAATTTTGGGAAAACGGGAGAAGTTACTCCATTTTTTAAGCTTTCGTCATGTGAGCAGCCTTAATGGTTAAAGTTACATAGAAATCATGTATGACGGAAATATCTAAATATATAAAAGGAGAAATTGACTGACTGAATGACTGACATATCAACGCACAGCCTAAACGGCTAAACGTAGGCACTTGAAATTAGGAAGGGACGTAGCTTAGGTACCGTAGAGGTGCACTAAGAAAGGAATTCCCGAAATTCCCACGGGAACAGGAATTAGCGGTGTTAACACAAGAGAAGAAAATACCTGTAAGAAAGAAAACCTGAAAAGAAAAAGATTAAAATTAGTAAAGAACAAAAATATACATAGCTAAAGTTATAAAGTATATACTCACCGTCGTCGCACACGCCGCCGTCGCACCGCCCCGCCGCCGCCGTACCGCGCCTGCGCACTGCAACCCGCGCCCGCGCGCCGCTCCCCGCTAGTTCCCTACATGGCCAGTTGCCATCCAGTGTCCGTTGAAAACAAGTTGAAACCAAATTTTGTATTACGAAGTATTGATTATAATCGTGTTGAAGACTTATTTTGGAGTTATTATTGATTTCACCAAGCAAACAACCCAGCAAGTAGGAAGGTACTTAACAGTTTGGCGACCGTCGAGAAGAATCTGTAATTTGGAAAAGAAGTTCGAACCGTGCTACCTATTTAACCTTGATGACAACAAAAATCTGGAAAGATCGATGAAGCGAGCGATCGACTGAAGAGGATATTTTCAAGAAGGGAGGTTTGCCCGTTCCTTAATTATCCTTTCTACTAATCTATTTTCTTATTTCCGTATAGTTTTGATAGTGAACAGTGTTGTAGGAACATCAATTCGTATATAGTGTATATGCAAGTACCTACCTACATGAAACATTCTGGAATCAATGGACACGGCAACTCACAGGTATATTTTTAACAAGATTATTTCGTATTTTCATGTATAATGTATCAGATTCATAGTAATTCGTAAATACATGTAAAATAAAGCGTGTTATAGCGTTCAATTAAACTGCATACCGCTATAAACACTGTAAAAGCTTTATAGTATTACGATCTGTATAACTCGTCAATCTGTACAACAATAGGTATAAAATATGAATATATACTTTATTGCACTTAACAACTAGTTACATCACAAACAAGAAATGGACGTTTACAAGGGTGGACTTATCTCTAAGAGAGATCTCTTCCAGCCAACCCAGAGGTAGTATTAGAGTAACTGCGGAAGAATAAAAAGAGGTGCAATATATTAAATACATTATAATAATTATATCTACATATAAAACCGTTTAAAAATATATATATACACAAACATATGCCTAAGCCTCTATAAATATATACACATATAAAATATACTATACCTACATACATACCTATTATATATATAACAATATACTTAGACTACGAATACTCTATGGATAAAAAGTGCTCTTTGACTCTCTTCTTAAAAATTAGGTAAGAGGAACTCTCCTGAACTACCCTCGGCAGCCTATTCCAGAGCATGGCTGCACGGACGGAAAATGAGTGAAAGCCAAAATTGGTATTGGTCCTAGGTATCTCCAGCATCTTAGTAATACATGGACGCCTAGAACGTGAGGGAGGGGGCAGGAGGTGGAAGCGGGACCGTAGATAGGAAGGGGTACCAGGATCATAGAGAATTTTGTAAAGGAAGGAAAGGATGTGCACATCACGGCGAAGTCGGATAGGGAGCCATTTTAACGACGCACGAAACTCGGAAATATGGTCATACTTGCGTAAGCCGAAGATGAAACGTATCGCCAAATTTTGAAGACGCTCGAGTTTGTTAAGCAGCTCCTCGGTTACATCCAAGTAACAGACGTCCGCGTAGTCGAGAATCGGGAGCAGGAGAGATTGCGCCAGCATAATCTTGGTGTGAAAAGGGAGGAAGAATTGGAGACGCTTGAGAGAGTGAAACGTGAAGTGCATACGCTTGCTCAGCTCATTAATATGAGAAGACCAAGACATATGACAATCCATTATAAGCCCCAAATTTTTCGCCTTCTCAGAATAGGCAATAGGGATCCCGTCGTAGACAAGCGGAGGAAAAGACTTCCAGTCAAGCATACTTCTGAGTCTACTGCTACCCACGATCAACGCCTGTGATTTAGCGGGATTGACAAGGAGACCAAAAGTAGTTGCCCACGATTTAATGGCTGATAGGTCAGAATTTAATGCGTCAATCGCTTCAGAGGCATCGCAGGGAGAAAAATGCCTGTAAATTTGTAAATCATCTGCATACAAATGGAAGGAAGAAGAAATGAAGTGAGAAATAGTATTTATAAAGATTGAGAAAAGTAAAGGAGAGAGAACACCGCCTTGAGGCACGCCAGCTGAAAGAGAGGTCCAATCGGATGATAGGCCATCCACTTTGACACATTGCTGACGACCGAAGAGATAAGAACGAAACCAAGAAATCACAGAGGGGGAGATGTTAACGGAGTGAAGAGTACCCAAAAGGATGTCAAGGTCAACAGAGTTAAACGCACTACTAAAGTCCAAGAGGACAATCGCCGTGAGTTTGGTGTTATCCATCGCATGACGAATGTCCTCCGTAACATTCTGCAGTGCCCCAACAGTGCTGTGAAAGGGACGAAAACCGGATTGGAGAGGGCAGAGGAGATTATTCGAATCAAGGTAGGAGAATAGCTGCCTGTGAACAACCGACTCCAGGACCTTAGAAAGAATAGGAAGAATGGATATAGGACGATACTGGGAGAGAGAAGATGGATTTGAGGTTTTGGGAAGAGGAATGACAAAGGCTTTCTTCCATAGTGAAGGAAAGATATTGCATCTAAGTGAATAATTAATAATGTGAGAGAGTATAGGTGCAATATCATCCAATATGGGCAAGATCATGTCAAGACTTAGACAGTCACTACCGATAGCCTTTGTCGAAATTGACCGAATACTCTTCTTAATGGAAACCTCGGTGATTGGCTCGAAAGAAAACAAAGGACAGTCAGGTGGGACAAGAGCATAGAGATAGGACAGAGTAGCAGATCTCGTATGAGCATCCAGTGAAATTGGAGGAGTGGAGAAGTGGGAGTTCAGTGCATTCAGATCCACATTACTTTTACAAGTATCCGTAGTTCCTCCTACACCTAGAGTTCGCAGAAATCTCCACACATGAGTTTGGGACAAATTTTGTATACTAGTGTGAATATAGCGAGCGTGTGAATAGTCTGAGTGAAATATTTCATTGGAAAAAGTAAAAATACGGAATATTCTAAGTTTATGTAAACAATTTGCATTTCATTCTGTTAATTACATAAAATTAACTTAGTAACAGTTGTAAATAAGTGTCAGTAAAGTGTAAAAACACGACATTTTCGAGTAAAAATATAAAAAGTATAAATAAGTGTATTGATCAAGTTATTGATTGTGACATTCCAGAGAGACGGAAAGGGTTCAGTAAACGTTGAGCCGTCCCATTAGCGCTTTGGTACTGAGAGCTATCTACGTCCGAGCTCCGAGTTCACTGGTTGACGAGTTCGCGGAGGATTCACAGCTGTTTCGGTAAACAAATCACCTACGCAGGTTTGCGCGCAATAAGGTATTTATCAATTTACCTTTTAAACTATATTGCGGTTGGATTAGTGAACTATTTTGTTTACTAATTAATTATTGAAACCAATACAATGAGTGAGTCTGAGAGTGAACAGGTAACAAACATGAGTAAGGAAAGTAAATTAAAAGAACTAAGAATAAAGCGTGGTACTATAAAGGGTCGGTTAACGATTTTTAAAAATTACGTTTTGGAAATAAAAAAATTAAAAAAGGTATCTAAACAGCAAGTACAAGAATTAAAAATAAGATTAAGCAAAATAGAATCATTATTTACAGAATATGATCAGATTCAGTCACAAATTGAAATAAAGGAGAGTGAATCGGAAAAGGCAGGGACTTCAGAGACCATTTCAGTAGAAAGAAATACCACTGAGAGTACATTTTATGAGGCAATGAGTTTAGCTCAGGATTTAATTGACAGTCAAGAACTTACTGCTGAAAATCGGTCTAGTATTTATCATGAAACAAGCAATGATGTCTCACCGTGCTGTAGCACTAATATAAAACTGCCAACCATCACTCTCCCTTCTTTCGATGGAAACTTTAATAAATGGTTGGAATTTCGAGATTCTTTTGTGTCCTTGATACATAATAATAATAGTCTGAGTGAAATAAGTAAGTTTCAGTACTTAAAGGGTTCATTAACTGGTGTTGCAAAATCAGTCATAGAATCATTGGAAATATCAGCTGAAAACTATAAAACTGCATGGAAACTTATTTGTGATCGCTTTAATAACAAACCAGTTGACTATTATTCATTTTAAAACACTATTTAACTTTGAAACAATGAATAAAGAATCAGAAAAATCATTGAGATATTTGGCAGATCATATTTCAAAACATTTGCGTGCATTGAACACATTAGGAGAACCAACTGAAAATTGGGACTCTTTGATAATTTTTCTGTTTTCATGCAAGTTGGATAGTGTGACAAGTACAAAGTGGGAGGAACGTAAAAGTAGTATGGACAAAAGACCACGTTGGAACAATTTTATGAGTTTTTGCGTAACAGAGCAACAATTTTGGAAATGACTACCACATGCAGCAGCGACAAAAATACAGTCACAGTAAATAGTGACAGACAGCAATTCAAGCGTGTTGATAAGCAGCAAAAAGCATTTGTCGCCGCTGCTTGTGAGAACAAGACAAATAATGGTTGTCTAGTATGCAATGGAGATCATTATTTATATTTTTGCGATAAATTTAAAAACATGACACTCGAAGACAAAAACGATGTAGTATCTAAATTAAAACTCTGTATAAATTGTTTTCGACGTGGTCATTTTGCACAACAATGTAAATTAAGTGGCTGTAGAATTTGCCACCGCAAACACAATACATTACTGCATAGAAATGTATCAAACGTACAGAAATCGGAGGAGATCAAGTGCACTGTAACTAATCCGGTTTCTCTATCATCCTGCATATCGAATCAAGTACTATTATCGACAGCAATTGTAAACGTTGTAATAGACGGCAAGTCTAAGCAAGAGGTACGTTGCTTGTTGGACTGCGGCAGCCAGTCCTCATTTATTTCACGTTCTTTGAAAGATAAATTAGCAATTGAGCCTGTAAAAGTAGACACGGTATGTGTTACTGGCATAAACAACATGTCTTTCAATGCAATAGAGCGGTGTAATTTGGTAATACAATCATGTACAAATTCATTTAGTAAACAAGTGAATGCGATTTTAGTATCACAAGTAACAAGCAACTTACCTAGTCAGGAAGTAGATACATCTGAAATAAATGTACCTAACAATGTTACCTTGGCAGATCCCCACTATTACCGCCCAGCACAAGTAGACTTACTATTGGGTGCAGACGTATTCTGGGAAATAACGTGCCCTGAAAAAATAAAAATGGGAATTAATAAACCTATATTGCAAAATTCACAGTTAGGGTGGTTAGTAGTGGGACCTGTCATGTGTACTGGAGACTTACCTAATGAAAATGTATATTGTAACTTCAGTCAGGAGATCAGGAACCAGTTGAAGATGTTCTGGGAGCTGGAAGAGCTTCCTGAAAAGCAGTCCTGGTCGGCTGAAGAGCAAGCTTGTGAAGAGCATTTTGTGGAGCATACACGAAGGATGGAAGACGGAAGATTTTGCGTCACGTTGCCGCTGAAAGAGTCGCCTGATAAACTAGGAGATTCTTATTGTATTTCAAAGAAACGTTTTGATTCGCTAGAAAAGCGCTTTCGGCGACAACCTGACGTAAAAGAGCAATATGTAGATTTCATAAATCAGTATCAAGAGCTTGGGCATTTATCATAACATAACATAACAAATACTTTATTGCACAAACAGGAAAAAACAAAAAACAAAACAAAAGAGAAATAGAATTAGTACAATAGGCGGCCTTATTGCTAAGTAGCAATCTCTTCCAGGCAACCTTTAAGTACAGGAGATATTGAATATTAAGTAATATAGCGGGATAGTGCAGCATAGGAATACTTGTGCATATAAAAATAAATACACTTTCGACTACATAAACTACATAATAATAATACACATAATTATAATTGTTATAATAAATAAATATCACTACTTAAACTACTACATATACTATGGAAGAAAAGGAGTAGATAGATTATGAAGATGAAGAGGAAATAGAGGTAAGGAAATGCGCCTTGACTTGCCGTTTAAAGGACTCCAATGACGAAGCTCTCCTAATGCTTTCAGGCAGAGAATTCCACAAACGGACAGCTTGCACCGTGAAAGACTTGGAGTAGAAAGTTGAGGAATGGGAAGGAATATTTAGAGACAGATTGTTGGATGAACGGAGGTTGCGGGTAAGAGTGGAAGAATGAAAGACGAAGCGATCTTTAAGATAGCAAGGAGATTTAGGGTTAAAAAGGACGGAATATAGAAGGAACAGGATATGGCAGTCTCTCCGACGATAAATCGGTAACCACCCAAGCCTCGCACGGTAGTCGGAAACATGATCAAACTTCCGCAGGCCAAAAATAAATCTTATGCATAGGTTTTGTAAACGTTCAAGTTTTGCAACTAGTTCCACAGAGAGATCCGGGTAACAAACGTCCGCGTAATCTAAAATGGGCAGGACGAGACACTGTGCTAGAGTGATCTTGGTTTTGGTCGGCAAGAGGTTTTTTAGACGCTTTAGCGACCCGTACGCGGCAAACACCTTCCTGCTAACTTCTGTCACCTGAGGTTTCCAGGAGAAACACTCGTCAAAGATAATGCCCAGATTCTTAACAGTATGGCTATACGGAACATGTACACCGTCAAACGTTATAGGGGGCAAGGTATTAAAGTCAATTCTAGACACGAACCAGCGACTTCCAATTATAATGGTCTGAGTCTTGGTAGGATTGACCTTTAGGCCATAAGAATGGCTCCAGTCTGCGATGCACTTTAGATTTCTGTTGGTCACCTGTATTGCATCGGAGAGATCACACAAAGGAGCCTGAGTGTAGATTTGAAGATCGTCTGCATACAAATGATAGGGAGAAGATAGTGGAAGAGTAATTGAATTTATGAAAATAGCAAACAGGAGTGGAGACAACACGCCACCCTGCGGTACACCAGCAGAAGTGTCGCACCACGTAGAGAAGGTGTCTTCAATACGTATGCGCTGCCGGCGCCCATACAGGTAACTACGAAACCAGTCAACAACTGTTGGAGATACGTTAAGTGAAGTCAACATTGCCAACAAGATATCATAATCAACAGTATTGAACGCATTGCTAAAATCTAGCAGCGTCAACACAGTCAACTTCTGATTTTCCATTCCCAGTCGGATGTCATCGGATATATTAACCAAAGCAGTAGCAGTACTATGACCTGGACGAAAACCGGATTGAAAAGGATTTAAAAGGTTGTTTAAAAGGTTGTTTATGGTTATCAGTGAGTGAAAAACCTGAAAATGCAAACTTTTTGCCGCATCATCCGGTATTAAGAAAGGAAAGTGAAAGTACAAAATGTCGAGTAGTGTTTGATGCGTCAGCAAAAACAAGATCAGGTTATTCACTCAATGATATCCTCATGGTGGAACCTACCATTCAAGACGACATTTTCTCTATACTTGTAAGATTCAGAGAGCACAATTATATATTAACAGGCGATATAGAGAAAATGTATCGTCAAATAATGATAGACGAGTCGCAGAGATATTTACAAATGATATTATGGCGTGAGAGCGAAAGGGAGCGCATGAAGTACTTGCAATTGAATACTGTAACTTACGGTACTTCGTGTGCACCATTCCTTAGCACCAGATGTTTGTTACAGTTGGCTCAGGAGTGTGGTGATAAGTTAATACAAACTATTATATCGCGAGATTTTTATGTTGACGATTTAATAACAGGTTATAATGATGAACAACAACTAAAGAAAATTTACACACCTTAGCTCAGCCGGTTTCAATCTAAGAAAGATAAAAAGTAACTCTAAAGAATTAATGAAAGAACTTACAAACAATTCATGTAGTAAACAAGAAGATTTGAAAATATCAAATGTGACTCATACTTTAGGTATTGAATGGAACCCCGATAGTGACACTATATTTATGCCCACAAGTAAAGCAAAAAATGTAAAGGAAGGCAAATGTACAAAACGTATAATACTTTCAATAACTTCCAGTATATTTGATCCATTAGGAATATTATGTGTATGTACAATTTCATGTAAAATATTGTTGCAATCGCTGTGGCTACAGAAACTGGAGTGGGATGAGGAAATACCTCAAGAAGAAAGTGGAAAATGGTACAATTTTATACAAAATGTAGAATTATTGCAAAATATAACAATCCCACGCCACGCCATCTGTAGTAACAGTATTCATGTTGAGCTGCATGCGTTTTCGGACGCCTCCTTGAAAGCGTATGCAGCATGCATTTACGTACGATCAGTGGATTCTCTAGGTCACTGTACAGTCCACTTATTGTGTGCGAAAGCAAAAGTAGCACCACTCAAAGCGACAACCATACCAAAACTCGAACTGTGTGGAGCACTGTTAGCAGCACGCTTATGTAACAAAGTCACAAATTCGTTGCGAGGAAAAATAAAGGAAAAATTATATTGGAGTGACTCGAAAATAGTTTTGGGATGGTTGAAGACGCCTACGCACAAATTGCAAACGTTTGTGGCACACCGTGTGTCAGAGATTGTGGACCTTACCACTGACAGTGAATGGAATTATGTGCAGTCCGGGCAGAACCCCGCGGATCTGGCTTCGCGCGGGATCGCACCCGAAGATATCCAGTCAATGTCAATGTGGTGGTCGGGCCCAGAATTTCTGATGCAAAATAAAGCAAATTGGCCTAAACAAGAAATTAAAAATGTAGACTTACCTGAAATTAGGTCACATACGGTATGCATTCAAACACAGGAAAAGGTAATAGACATGTGTAAATATTCTAGCTTCAGAAAATTGCGTAATGTGTTTGCATATGTTCTAAGATTCATAAGAAATTGTAAGAAAAATATCACGAAAGAAAAGGATTCATTGTCAGTGGATGAGATTGAAAGAGCAGAGTTGTATTTAGCTCGTATAGCACAGACAGAAAGTTTTTATGGTTTAAACAGCAAAGATAAATTAATGAAGTCTTCTCTTTCAAATCTCAATCCGATAATTGATGATGAAGGGATGATCAGAGTAGGAGGTAGGATTGAGAATTCTACTTACTCGTATAACAAAAAACATCCGATTGTCCTAAAGTCTGATCATCACTTCACAAAATTATTATTTGAATATTATCATGTGAAGTACTTGCGTGCCGGGCCCCAGTTGCTCCTTTCAGTCATTCGTGAAAAATACTGGCCTATAAATGGCAGAACATTAGCTCGTAAAACCTTTAATAAATGTATAAGATGTAGAAGACTGAAAGGAGCAGTTGCGAACCAGATAATGGGTAACTTACCCCAGAAAAGAATTGTACCAGGTTATCCATTCGAAGTAACTGGAACCGACTACGCCGGTCCTTTTTTCGTTGCAACAAACAAAGGACGCGGTGCTAAATTAGTAAAAGCATATTTATGCGTTTTTATATGTTTTAAGGTAAAGACAGTTCACCTAGAATTAGTAAGCGATCTTAGTACAGAGGCTTTTATTTTGTCCTTACGACGTTTTATATCTCGTCGCGGTAAACCTCGCGAGATATTTTCTGATAATGGCCGCAACTTTGTAGGCGCCAGTCGCGAGTTAGGAGAGTTTCTTGAGAGCTCTTCCGGTTCAATTTCAGACTCATTTATTGACGATGGTATAAAGTTTAAATTTTCACCTGCATATTCTCCGAATTTTGGTGGTTTGTACGAAGCAGCTGTGAAGTCAGCAAAGTACCACATGAAAAGGGTGTTAGGCAATATGCACTGTACATTTGAGGAACTTGCAACACTGTTTTGTCAAATCGAGGCTATACTAAATTCCCGTCCTCTATGTCCTATGTCCTCGAATCCAAATGACTTAGCCCCCCTTACTCCAGGGCACTTCTTAATTGGAAGGCCTCTGACGTCGCTGCCAAGTCCAGACCTACAAGATGTAAACCCAAATCGTCTACACAGATACGCAAAGATAGAGCAAGCAAGACAGAGCTTTTGGAACAGCTGGTGCCAGGAGTATATTTGTGAGATGCAGCAACGTAACAAGTGGCAGAAGCGCCAGGTAGAACTTCAGCCCGGAGAACTTGTTTTAATAAAAGAAGAATCCACTTCACCCATGAATTGGCCAATGGGAAGAATAGAAAAGGTGTATCCAGGATCTGATGGAGCTTGTCGAGTATTTGACATCAAGACTTGTAAAGGCACTGTTAGAAGAGCAGTCAACAGGATATGTCCGTTGTATTGCGCCGAGTGAAGAATTCCTGTCTTATTTTCGCGGAGGCCGGAGGTTGTTAACACAAGAGAAGAAAATACCTGTAAGAAAGAAAACCTGAAAAGAAAAAGATTAAAATTAGTAAAGAACAAAAATATACATAGCTAAAGTTATAAAGTATATACTCACCGTCGCCGCACACGCCGCCGTCGCACCGCCCCGCCGCCGCCGTACCGCGCCTGCGCACTGCAACCCGCGCCCGCGCACCTCTCCCCGCTAGTTCCCTACATGGCCAGTTGCCATCCAGTGTCCGTTGAAAACAAGTTGAAACCAAATTTTGTATTACGAAGTATTGATTATAATCGTGTTGAAGACTTATTTTGGAGTTATTATTGATTTCACCAAGCAAACAACCCAGCAAGTAGGAAGGTACTTAACAAGCGGGAAAACCCTTTTGTATAAAAATTCTAAACCGCTTAAGTTAGACGCTTGAAATTTGGCATGCAGGTACCATAGTTAACTTAAAGCTTAGTTGCAACTGGATATTGCAAAATTCCCACGGGAACGGGAGTTAGCGGGAAAAAACATTTGTATGATAAAATCTAAACCGCGTAAGATAGATGTTTTCAATCTAGCATGCATGCTACGAATAAAAGCATGCATGCATACCTTAGTAAATATAAATTTTAGTTATGGCTGTATTTTGAAAAATGGGAATTGGCGGGTAAAAAAAATTGTATGAAAAAATCTAAACTGCATAAGTTAGATGCTTGAAAGGGCTATGAACCTTTCTGGCATATCTCAGTGGCGCCACCTAGCGGATTTTTTAAAACTGCGGCGCACGATGAAACCTATGCAAATCGATAGGGGACACTTGTCTGAACAAAAAAGCTTTAATGGACCTATGCTCTAAAGTGTCACGTTTTCAAGATATCTAGCTTGAAAGTTACGAAAAGTGTCGTATGGATAAATCGATTTTACTCTTTATCTATATACAATCGTAATATGGTGACAAAGTGATTGATTATACATGAAACATTATTTAATATACAACATATTTATCTTATTGAAAAAATGAAATTAATAAATACTTGCAACAACATTAATGCTTTTTGTCTTTGCTACATTATAAGGGAAGTACATAGGTACTTAACTGTGCACACCTTATCTAAGGTTACTAATTGCAAACTGAGTTTATCAGTTTGTGTTATGTATGATATAGGCGTCATTTACTCCTTAACTTGATTTTACTTGACACAACGACAGGATCTAATGAAATATAAAATAAAGTTTACATTTTTATATACGCTATGCGTTTAGTGCGGCATCATTAGTACTCGTTAAAAAGCAGAATTCTCGAAGTTTAAGAAATCTGTGTAAGAGAAACAAAATGGTGTACTTATTAACTGCCATTTTGCTTTCTCGTTTAATTCCAGGAACTACGAAAATGGAGGTCCTTTGTTTAAGGTTGCACGAATTTCTATTATTTCGGCGGAATCAACAAGGATAACGAATAGCCATACAATAAGTGTGAGTGAGACAACATCATACAATATATATGTATATATTGTACAATATATTGTAATATATTGTACAATAGGACGATTGGCAGCCGGGTGAACTTTCAGTCAGTTTGCCACTTTCATCTTCAACGTGGGCACGCGCTTTTCTCTGTTCTGAGACTCTATCCTGTTCATTCTGTTGTATTTGTTACCACTGTTGAGTTTGTTAATATTCCTCTTGAGTTTGTTAGTATTTTTGTTGACTTTGTTAGTGTTATTGTTGAATTTGTTGTTGTTGTCTTGGCAAGATGTCCAGTCATGTTGGTGCCAGGCAATGTTTTTTGTTGTGGTGTAAGCACTGTTCGTGGCCCGCGCCGAAGATCTCGGCGTCCTATACAGTCTTACTTGACAACTGAAGATTATATTGCTAGGCACCCTAACATCCTGAATTATGCTCGCCACTTATTTGACGATCGAGAGCTAAGTAATCTTATTTGAACATTGCAAAAATTAAAAATCTCAGTATGCAGTGTATCTGGTATCTATATTATAGTCCCTGGTCAGTATAATACATAAAATGACAATGTATAATTCGGCTCGTTTCTCAATCGTGCTTTTCATAATCGAAATGTCATATGAAAAAAAATCGTGTATGGAAATAATATAATCCTACTTTATCGAAGCTCTCATTATGTAGCGTCTTAGACGAAGTGTAATCAACGCAAAACATTTTTAACAGAAAGTCGTCAACTTATCTCTATTATAATTAGCCAGAGATAGCTCTTACGCCAAGCGTATCACTTGTGTACCAGACTTACGCTTTCAATAGATTTTATAGCCAACTATTACCACTTAATTATGTATAATAAATGATATTTGCATTTTTTTGTAACAGTAGAGAGTAATCAGTTCATATTAATGCAAGCACAACGGTAAGGCTATTTTTTCATCTGTCATGTGCTACGTTGCTAGGTTTAATATCCACCAATCAGATAATTGGGTCTGATTCTGATCGGCACAATGAACCCGATTGTAGGGTATGCTACGTAGCATCTAGCATGTTACTGGTGGAAACGCAGTCTAAATGTGACGTACTTACTTCATTATTGATGGAACAGTATTCTTATCGTTTCCAGCTAACTACGCAATACCGAATATGCCACATTTAAAAGAGGAAGTGAGGATTGCTTGCGCCCTAATAAATGCCTCCGGAAAACGGGTGACAGATCACCCACTCGTAAATGAAATAATCAACGATATATACCTTAAGCACGACGCCCCAAACTATCTGTGCGAGATTGTAATACAAAACAATTTAAATCAACGCAGAGCCGCTTTCCAAGCTATAAACTCAAGTGAAGGCTTTCAACAGTTTCCCATCTTAACATATGAGGATCTGTTGATAATGTCTCTGGGGCCGTATCAAGTGACGCAGGCAAGAAGCTACTATGGCGAACACCTAAAAGAAAACGGAACGTTTTTCATTGAAGTGTATGAAGATTTTGAAGTTGACTATAATTTAAATAATAATAATAATAATAATAATTTCTTTATTCAGGTAAAAAGGCTACCCACACATTGGAGAAATAAATACATAATTTTAAATCTTTAAAATAATATAAAATATAGTACAAATATAAGTGTAAAGTTAAAACTAAATTAATACAAAGTGACAAAAATTATCACAGTCATTTGCGATTCGCACTCTGGTGCACCTCTCGCCACGCTCTGTAGATCGGGCTGTCAAAATAGTCATTAAAACACTGCACAATAGTGTTATTCGAACTTCTCAGCCCATCCCAATAAGATGCCACTCTGGATCTGATGACGGCAAAGAAGTCTGGAACCCGCACATCGGCAAACATGCTCGACGCGCTGCAGAACCGCGGCTTCCTCATAAGGATGCGATATGCATCATTATATTGCACCCTTATGGTATGGTGAGTACTGCGGTTGAATTTCGTCCAAAGCTGGCAGGTGTATAGGCAGAGACAGAAGGCTTTAAATAGCGTTATCTTGACCTCTGTGCTACAGCTGGAGAATCGGCGCGCGAGCATATTACACCTGATGGACAGGCTCCGTCTTTCTCTTTCCATATCTGCGTCATCACTCAAATCCTCAGTTAAAATGTGGCCTAGATATTTGAATTGGCGTACGATCCTCACTGGGGACCCCCTTAAAAACACATTAGGTGTCCTCTCCGGACCCCTCCCAGATCTAAACACTAACATTTCTGTTTTAGACACGTTATATATGAGCCCATGAGCAGCAGCATACGACTCACATATAGCCAACAGTTTTCTTAGGCCACTGATAGAAGGACTGAGAAGCACCATGTCATCGGCGTAGCTCAAGTTGTTGACGCATACGTCACCAACATGACATCCCACTCTGGCGCCTCTCAGCTCCTCGATCAGACCGTTCATATAGATGTTGAAGAGGTCAGGAGAGGTCAAACCACCCTGGCGAACGCCGCATTCCAGCCTGTACTCGCTGGAGGTCGAGTCGCCCCATCTAACTACGTTCGTTTGGTTCCCATACCAATATCTCAACAGACTCACGGCGTTACGTGGAATATCTGAGTCTCTCAATTTGGCCCAGAGAATTTCATAATTAACTAGGTCAAACGCGCGACTCAGGTCCAGAAAGCAGGCATAAACGGAAGTAGCTTTAGTGGTATAGTAGTGGACTGTTTGCTTCAAACTGTATATCGCAGAGTCCGTCGAGACACCGGCCCGGAAACCAAACTGCGCGTCGTCAATCCTAAAATTTTTCACCAGTGATGGCCGCAGCAGCCTTTCAAATAATTTACTAATCACTGTACCTAATGAGATTGGCCGATAATTTGCAGGATTACTTAGATCGCCAGTTCTATTTTTTATGATGGGAATAACTACAGTTTTCATTAGATTGTCGGGTAGATAAGAATACTTATAGCATAAGTTGAACAAACTACTCAACTTAATAAATATTAAGTCGCTTGCCCACTCAATGTGCTCAATGCTCAGACCATCGTGACCGGGTGACTTGCCCCTTTTCATGTCCCTGACGGCACGCATGACGTCATCGGGCGTAAAGACATGGATTGGCTCGATGACACCCGTTTCACTGGCCGGAGCATCAAGCACGCTATATTTTTCAGGTACTATTTTAAAACGTCTAGCGAATAGTTCTGCAATTTTCATCGGCTCCTGCTCGCTGCCGACCGCCACCGGTAATGGTTTTTTGATATTCAAGGCTTTTGTACCATTCCAAAACTTCATAAAATTTTTATCCTGTCTATGTTTTGTAAGTATATTCAATTTAATCATCTCCTCATTCTTTTGACACCACTTTAACTTGTTTTTAAACTTTTGTCTACTAATTCGCATTTTATTATAAATTTCCCCCGATGGCGGCCTACCAGCGAAAAGCCAGTCGTAGAAGTCAGTTTTCGCGAGTTGATGAAGGGATTTGACGTGATAATTCCACCCGACAATCCTCTTCTTATTTATTTTCTTAATTAGTCCACCAGAGTGCGACTCTTTACTTAGAACAGCAGCCTTTTGTAAAGTATCTGTAATATTATTGTATAAATCGTTAATAAAAATATTATGACTAGATAATTGTGTACATAAAATACCTTGAGTGCAATTCGGACAGTTAAGATTATCATTAATCTTAGACAAATTATTAAAACAATATTCTCCATATATATTAATCTGACTTACATTTCTTTGGCCCCATTTCACGCTGTTAATTAAACTATTATTTTCATTATATGGCCATATTTGGCTTTTGCATACACTGTCTATATTGCACTTAATCAGTAGCGGAAAGTGATCAGACGACAGTATGTCAGTTAAAACTTCGGCTGATTGTACAGTATTGATGGCGGATTCCGTTACGATACAGTGGTCTAACCACCTGCAGCCACCATGCGCTTGATCGATAAAAGTAAAAGTATTAGAATTACGACCAAATAATGACATATCTATGCAGTCCCACTTTTCCTCATCACAAAACGCCAGGAGTTCTTTACCAAAGTCAGCGTCAGGATGAGCGTTAAAATCCCCGGCAAAGTATGCTACCTGTACCTGGCACTCCTCTACGATAGCAGACATTCTACCTAACAAACTAATAAAATCAGTCAGATTATCTTTATTGTCAGTAGGCATATATATACAAAACACAAGAAAAGATCGCAACCCAATAGTTATTTTTATAGCGGCCAGTCTATCACTTTTGCAGTCAATGACAGATACATTACGAAATCTCGTCTTATTCCACATAAGCGCAATGCCTCCGTATGGTCTGCCGCGAAGCACGCCAGCACCCAGGTCTACAGATGTTTTAGAAATATAGTCAAAACCGTTGTCAATTTTTGATATATAGTCCAAATCATGGTCTAAAAGCCAGGTTTCCTGAAGGCAAATTATATCGGCATAAGTACATAATTCACGTATATCATCTACTGAAGTTTTTATATATTTACAGTTAAAAGTTGCTAAGTTAAAATTTGTAGTATCTATATCCATAATTAATTATTCATTGAACGAGGGTTGACTTTAGGTATAAACTCACGAAAGAGCCTATACCTCACAATCATAGCAAATAACTTTGAGCGTGATTACCATGAGAATAAGTCATGAGCTGTACATCTCACGACTCGTTTTTGGATTTCTTTTAAGTTACACATAAAAGTAAGTTATAGATATTTATTTTATCTATTTTCTATTTATTTAGTTTTCAATAAAGTAAATATATGGTATATTAAACACTAATATTCCATGCATAATCACTTAGTGACTATATTCCAATTGCATATAAAAGTAAAATCGATTTGTTCATACAACACTTTTCGGAACTTTCAAGCTAAATATCTTGAAAACGTGACGCTTTAGAGCATAGGTTTATTAAAGCTTTTTTGTGCAGAAAAGTGCCCCCTATCGATATGCACAGGTTTCATCGTGCGCCGCAGTTTTAAAAAATCCGCTAGGTGGCGCCACTAGGCTATGCCAGCCTCCATAGTGAAATGTTCAATGCCCTTTGACATGCATATATTATATACCTTAGTGAATGCAAAGTTAAAAATTTCCCTGGGAACGGGAAGCGAGTTAGACGCTTGAAATTTATAGCTCGCGGTAGTGGCAACCAAGAAACGTCGCGGCCGCGGCGGCGTTTGTGGGGCGGCGACAGCGGTGGCGAGGCGCGAAGGGGGGGCAGATACCCGAGTGAGCAACCGGAACGCGGCAGACGCGTGACGGCAGACGTTGTTGATGGTCGTGTCAAATATTGAATTTTGCGGGCGAACTTTTCACTATTCTTGGATGGTTCAAATCTTTCGTAGATAGTTTTCTGTTGAATTTTCCAGGCGGACGTTTCACGGCGTATTTCTGTTGTAATTTTTAAATTTTGTTTAAATTTTCAAAACTGATCGTATTTTCCTAAAATATCAAACCAAATCATAAACTAATAATCTAGAAATTAATAACAATTCATTATTTAACTGAGCTACTTATACTATAACCTCATTTAAAAATAATAATTTTTTTTAACCTATCTCCCACACACAGAAAGATCTTTCTTTTATAACACGCCACGCGGACGGAGTCGCGGGCAAAAGCTAGTGATTATATAAAGGTTCAAGATTAGTAGTGAGATTTTGAGGCAAAGTGCATTTCTTACCAAACACCAGCTCATTTGGAGTATATTTAGTTTCCGTATGTACTGTTGTGTTGTAAGAAATAAAGTAACTCAATTTAATTTCAGTTTCCCTAGTATTCAGTATTTGTATTTTCATTTTTCTATTTATAGGCTGCAGTGTAGCACCAAACGCCACTATAATGATTATGTGATTATGAATAAAGACAGTATGTATTCAGCACTTGGTAGTTTCAGTTGTCTCCCTACGAACGTCTCTAGCGGACTCTAGCGGATCTCCGGTCCGAATATCAGCATACCATTGTGATGGGGGATTTTAACACCTGTTTAATTAAAAATGATCATCGGGCAAGCTCGCTCCTTTCTTTACTTCGCTCCCTGGACTTAAACTGTTTGCCTCTGGGTCCAACTCATTTCCCTCACAATGGTCCCCCCTCCCTATTAGATCTGATAATTACGTCCTCTCCCCATCTTGTTGACAGTCATGGCCAGTTTAACGCTGCAGCATTTTCACGGCATGATCTGGTATTCGCATCCTTTAGAATTAGACCTCCCAAGCATAGACATAAAGTTATATTGGTTCGTAGTTTCGATCGTATTAATCAGGAAACATTTATGCATGATATGTACAACGCGGACTGGGAGTCTATCCTCTCAGTTTCTGATGTTGATGCCAAGCTTGCCAACTTCAATCAAATTCTCGGCGAGATTTATGATAGGCATGCTCCTCTGCATCCTGTCCGAGTTAAACATTTCCCAGCGCCATGGTTAACGCTAGAACTGAAAGGCATGATGGCTAAGCGTGATCGAGCCAAACTGAAACTGAGGCAGGATCCTACCACGGCTAACCATGAGGCTTACATTGCAGTTAGGAATGCTTGTAATCGTCGCTGTAGAGACGCGAAGCGGAAATATATTCACTCTTCCATTGAAGATTGTCCTGCTGATAAACTGTGGAGGTTTCTGAGATCACTGGGAATTGGTAAAACACATTCTGATACGTTGTCTAACATGGACCTCAATCTGCTCAATCAGCATTTCAGTGCCTCTCCAGTTAGTATGGATCCGTTCGTCAGGCAAAGTACCCTTATGAGTATTGCGACAACCCCTCTGGCAGCCGCCACGCCGTTTGAGTTAGGGGTAATATCTCCTAGTGAAGTGGTGAAGCTTCTCAACTCAATTACATCCGGTGCGGTGGGTGATGACGGTCTAAGCATGGATATGCTAAAACCCATTCAACAGTTAATCGCTCCCATTCTAGCACACATAATAAACTGTTCTCTTGAGTCAGGCGTTTTTCCCGCAGCCTGGAAACGAGCGCTTATTATTCCGCTACCAAAGAAGCCTAACCCTGCATCATTTTCGGATGTACGACCTATATCTATTCTTCCATTGCTCTCAAAGGTCCTGGAGAGATTTGTTCAGCAGCGTCTCTCTTATCATCTCTTTCGCCATGATCTGTTGAGCCCGTTTCAGTCGGGGTTTCGGGCTGGGCACAGTACTGCTTCGGCCTTAGTTAAAGTCACTGAGGACATTCGCGTTAATATAGATAACAAGGAGCTAACTATGCTTGTTCTCCTTGACTTCAGTAGCGCCTTTAACACAGTAGATTTCGATATCTTACTTGCGCTGCTCAACACACTTAACGTTACTCCAATAGCGCTCTCGTGGTTTAGGTCGTACTTGACTGATCGGGTTCAGCAGGTCAGGGTCGGTGACAGTCATTCCCAGTGGTGCTCAGTCTCCTCTGGTGTACCTCAGGGCGGTATTTTATCTCCAATTCTTTTTTCAATTTTTATCAATAGTATTACCTCGACTCTGTCATCTTCATTTCACCTCTACGCCGACGACCTCCAAATATATACCGCTGCGCCTCTTTCCAGTTTCGAGTCTGCCATTAGTATTATTAATTCCGACCTAGACTTAATTGATATTTGGTCAAGGGATTTTGGGCTTAGGGTTAATGCCTCCAAGTCCCAAGCTATAGTATTTGGTAGTCCCCACTTCATATCTAGATTTAATTCCGTACGATGGTCTGATATTATTTTTTCGGGCACTGTATTACCACTAAAGGCTACAGTTAAAAACTTGGGCCTAACAATGGACCCAACATTAACGTGGTCGGCGCATATTAGCGAGGTCAGCCGTAAAGTGTTCGTGTCCTTCCATTCGCTTAAGCGACTCCAGAACTTTCTTCCTTTTGACACGAAAGTTACGCTGGTAAACTCCCTCATTCTCCCTTTGTTGGATTATGCGGACGTGGCATATCTTGACGCCAGTGAGGAGATGCTGAACAAACTTGAAAGGCTGCAGAATTTGGGGATCCGGTATGTGTTCGGCCTAAGGAAATTTGACCACGTGTCCGAGTACAGGAGAAGGTTGAACTGGTTGTCGATCCGTCAGCGAAGAGAATGCCACATCCTATGTCTTCTCTGGAATTGTCTGTATAATCCGACATCCCCTGGATACCTCCGGGAATTGTTCAGATTTCGTGTGGTGGCTGATGCTCGGCTGCGGCCACGAAATGAGCTGGATATGCACGTTCCATAACGTTGCTCGAGGTCGTATGACAAATCGTTCGCGGTCATGGCTGCTCGTAGCTGGAATTTGCTGCCTGACACTGCGGCAGGCTCCCTCAATTACTGCCTTTAAAGCTCTATTGAAGAAGTATTTTCTGGAACATTGACTTTGAGCTAAACTATACTATTTATTATATTATATCTGTTTTATATATGTATATACTTATCTTGTTATATACGTATTTATGTAATTATCAATAAGTAGTCTATAATGTATTTAGTAATATTAGTAGTAAGTATACATTTAGTTTACTTGCTTTCATAGATATTAACCCATTTATTGCGTGATCACACCGGCCCACTGAGTTTCTTTCAGGCTGTCCAAGGTTAGCTGGAAGAAATCCCAATTAGGGATAAGCTCGCCTATGCTTTATCTAACGATAAATTATATGTAAATTTTCTTTGTATTCTAAAGCAATAAAGAGTATACAAACAAACAAACAAAACGTCCCTATATGGCGACCCTGCCATCCCATATTTGGGAGCCGTTAGCATAAGCGTGAGTGCGAAATAGATCAGAATGCACTTTGAACTCGGGATACCGGTGCTCGTGTCAATCATTTTTATTCGGGTTCGTGAAATTAAAATCCACAATGGGCAACTCTGCAACTAAAACTGAGTCCGGGACACAAAATCAAAATCAAGTGATAACGCAAATTGGGCAGCACAACGAGATAGAATAGCGGCACGCTATACTGGCGGAACATTTGGGACGTACTAGCTGGTATGTGTTGGCGTTAGCGATCATCGTGTCCATAGTGGTGGCTTTCTTTGCCGTACGCTACGCCGTCGTGAGCTGCAATAAAAGGATGGATCGCCGAGCTCAAGGCCAAATCATGAGGAACAGACAGGTATAGCTTCAAGATTTCTAATACTCACACCCATGGCGCCACGAGCAATCATTACTCCAGAAAACATACAGTATCAAGTACGCAACTTTATGACAGTATTCTGCTACAGACACCAACTTCTATACTGCGACACCAGTATTGAGCACGTCAGTGAGAATTTGATTACGGTGAAATCTGTATTTATTTCAAGTCATACAGAGGGACTATTTACAAATGGATCATTAAACAACGTACGACGCGAAGCAATTTGTGATGAAATCGGAAATATACCAGTTGGAATTGGAAGCGAAGAGATAATGGTCGTCCGTCTTTCCCTCTGCGAAGGCAACACCTGGCAGTTCATCTGGGCCTGCGCTTTCCCCTAATCAGTGATAAAGTACGTGTAAGTGCAGTAATAGTGCGGTGACTGTCCCTCCCCCAGTGTTATCGTTCTCAAATTTCCCTACGTTAATTAAGCGCGAAAACTGTGAACTGCGGCAACTCGAGAGGTTATATGAGGTATGAAATTATAATGTTAAAGTCTAATGTAATCACTAATATCACTATCTATATTAATTTTGCAAGTGTATATGGATGGCAGAACTTATAGAAGAATTACTTGAGCAATTAACCATTGTAAGAGAGTATTTGATTAAAATAGGTCCTAAGAGACGGAAAAATAAAGGTGAAGCATTAAGAAATAAGATAATAGAGTTTAATCAACTAAGTGACAGATATAACAATTACATAAGTACTTTGAGTAAGATATTATCATCTGTAGACCATGCTGAAAAGGAGTTAATAAGCAATTTATGTGTACGTTTTAATGCAGTCCATTTAGAGGTTCAAAGGTTATTGGGGCAAACTACTTCTAGTAATTCCAGTAGTAGTGCAAGTTCATCAGACAGCGAATTATCCACAATGGCTAAATTTGATTTAAAGGTGGCACTGAGCCTTATGCCGGTGATGAACGATACCGAGGCCAATACTAAAGAGTTGATAGATGCTATCGGATATTATAGTTCGACTTTGGACTCAGAATCAAAAGTACTAGTCTGATAAATTTCGTACTAAAAACCCGTTTATCCCAATCTGGTAAATTAAATCTGTCTAATTCGTATGGGTCTGTCAGTGATTTGTTGAAGGATATGCGTCAGACTCTACTGCCGAAAAAAGCTGCGACAGCGCTTCAAACGAGACTGCAACAGGCAAGGCAGGACGTCAAGTCAGTGGCAGATTTTGGTAAGCAACTTTCAGATTTATTTGTCGATCTTACAATTTCACAGTCGGAAGGAAATACAGACAGCTACAAAATACTAAGGCCAATTAATGAAAAGATGGCTATAAAGAGGTTCGCCGATGGGTTACGTAACCGTAGGCTGGGAACTATAGTGGCTGCTCGCGACTTCCAGCATTTGAAGGATGCTATACAAGTCGCGCAGGAAGAAGAAGCTTCGTCATCGACTCCTTCAGGAGAATTTATAGGTATGTACCAAAATCGCCGTAGAAATCATAATGATTCCAACAGGATGTATGGCAGTCGAGGCGGACGCGGTGGACGTCCACTGTATACAACTTTTTTTTTTTTTTTTGCTCTGGCAACCCTACGGTTAAGTTGTAAACAAATTAGCTCTCGTAGTTTTTAATTATTTAAATTAATTTATCGTATATAAATTCATAAAAAACCAATTTCGTCATAATATTCTTATCATATTTTAACAATATTGTATAAATTTGTGTGGTTATAAGTGCTAAAAGGCGTTTAAATTGTGATAAGTGTCTTTGTGTCAGTTAAACCGTTACAAACTCAAAAGTGCGTAATCTTTTCGGAATCTATAGTGCATTTTAAATACTTATTAAAGAATAACGATTATCAAAATTGTAAGTAACTACCACTCTTTCTTTGGTGGCTTCTCACTGACACGTTTTCTTTTCTTTTTGTTGCCTCTAAAACACTATGAGTACTATGTCTTCTATGACTACTCGCAGTGTGGCAGCTCGTAAGCTAGAAGATCAATTAAAGCTGACTTTACTAGAACTTAAGAATTCTAAAGCGTTATGTGAGCAGCTACTATCAGAGAGAGAGAGGATAGCGAGAAGGAGGTATTAGTCATACTAGAACAAAATAAACAATTAAAGAGTGAGATGGCGGCTTTACATCAGCGTTTAAATGATGTGGAAGACCAAAATGACCAGCTACAAAGAACGGTGCATGTGTTTGACCGGAGCTGCGATGAGTTTGAGACCGCCCTCAAGCGCACCGTTGTTCTGGAACGCGAGCTGCGCGACGCGCATAAACAAATATCGGACTTTGAACTCGCGGACAGTACTTCTAAAACGTCTCGGACACAATCGCTGTTTGACGAGCTGATCACAGACTCACCTGACTTGGTCCCTGCCGCCACCCCATCTCACGAGGTGTTGTGTTCAAAGAGTAACCTCACTTGTGACTCACCACAAGCATCAACTTCACACCACCACTTGTTTAATACGGGGCAACATCTATTGAACGAAATTAATACTTGTACCGTAACGTTAGAAAACCAAACAAAAAAATATGAGTGTGAAATTGATCAGCTCCAGGCACAGATAAAAAAACTGACAAAATCCTTAGAAAATATGACACTGGCTGGACTACGAAGTAGCTCAGAAAACTATTCGAAAGCACGAGCTGGCCGCTGATAAGTTAGTGAATTTGAGTTTTCACAACGCGGAACGCTTCGATTCACTAATTAATCGTCAGTATAGTTGCAATCATTCATCCTCGCAGACTGAGCGGCCTGCTCGTGTTTCCGAGTCCTCCCCGCTGTCCGCGCCCGCGCCGGCCCATCAGCTGGTACCGGCGGCGCAGGACTTGCTCCTCACACCAATTGTTAATGACAATAATACGTCCTTCTCGTCGGCGACCGGGCAGGCGGCGCCCGCGCCGGTAAACAAAGCGCAAAATATTATTATGTTTAGTGACGAAATTGGCAAAACAATGGGTTTACAACTTAGCCATTTCTTGAGGCGGGCAGTAATTAATAATTGTATGCCGGGTGCCTCCTATTTAGACATTTTAAATAGAATAATTTCTTATAAATTCTCGAAAAATAGTACAATCATAATCTTGGCCGGTAGGAGAGGTAACGCGAACAAAGAACTACTTTCCCATTATATTTCCTTACTTAACAGCCTACCGAATGTAGAACAAGTGATTTTGTTTGCATTGCCTTTCAGCCAAAGTCAGCTTAATTCCGAAAATAAGTTTAGGCATGATCTAAACCTGACATTGCATACTTTAGTATGCGATTATTATAATAAATTTCAGTTCATTGATACGAATTCCTATGTTAGGAATTTTTATTTGACCAAAGGTAGATATTACTATCTATCTAACTTTTACAAAAGACAAATAGCGAAGTCGCTATCCTTTTTTTTTTACATTAGAATCAGCCAATTCGTTGGCTTTTAACGCGTCTGCTCCTATTGAGCAGCCTATTTTTATTTCTGACATTTGTAATTTAAATTAAATTTAATGACAACAGAGAAAAACTTTGGCTGTAGTAAGTTAAATGAGGACATATTAAATATAAAATGCAATAAGAAAAATACAAATGTAATCAACCTGGTACACCAAAACATACAAGGAATATTGGGCAAGGAACTTGAAATTGAACTTTTTTTAAACAGTAATTGTGTTGATATTATGTGCGTAACTGAACATTGGCTAAAAAAACATGAGTTCGTTTGCTTCAATAATCACCAGGTTGCCAGCTCGTACAGCAGGGAGACGGCTATCCGTGGCGGTTCATTAATATTAGTACGTAATTGTTTAAAATATAAGGAACGAACGGATATTGTAAGTCTCTCAGTTGAGCGAACTGTTGAGCTAGCCTGTATTGAACTCAGCCGGCTTATTGTATTGAGCGTATACAGACCCCCCGCTTCATCTTATGATCTATTTGAGAAAGTTATTGATGAAGCTTTATGCAAATTATGTAATAAAAGCAAACATGTTATCGTCTGCGGTGATTTTAATATTGATATTCTGGAAAATTGCTCATTAAGTACTACATTCAAATCTTTATTTCTGTGTTATAATCTTGTAAATCTTTTTTCAGAACCAACCCGAATCACGTCACAGTCCGCGAAATGTATCGATAATATTTTTAGTAACTTAGAACCTTGTGATAAATTAATAATTAATAAATTAAAGTCAGATCACTGTGGTCAACAAATATCTTTCAACTTATTTGTTGACCGCTCACTGAAAAAGGATGTTACATGCAATCCCATATCAAGTAGTCGTTTAGAACAATTCAAAGATAATATATGTCAAACAAATTACCAGAACTTCCTTACTGTGATGACCCAAATTTGTTATATAACTCCCTATTTAATCTAACAAAATCGGAATTTAATAAAGTATTTAAGGCAAAAACAATTAAGAAAGCAGACACACCAATTTTTAGTGACTGGGCGACGGTAGGAATTTATAAGAGTAGAAACAGGTTGTATGAACTTTACGAAGAAAGAACATACAATCATAGCGTAGCTTTTCACGACTATGTAAAACAGTATTCAAAAGTTTTCAAACGTGTTTGCGTTACCGCGAAGGCAATGTTTGTTAGCAGTAAAATTAAAGGTAGCTCAGATATTATTAAAATGACTTGGAAAGTTATTAATAGCGAAACTGGGAAAGTCAAAGCACGCGATCTCGAGTATCAATTACAAATTGACGGTAAACTACTCACAAATGATAAGCAAGTTGCTGAAGCTTTTGAAAAATTCTTTACTGACATTCCATTTTCGACTACCAAGGACTTGAAGTCATCTCCTGCACTCGCTCAACCACTTGTAAGGGAGCACATAGATACGTCCAAAGTAGATAAACTAACATTTACACACGTGAGTCCTAGGGACGTCTTAAGAGCTTTTAAATCTTTAGAAATCAAAAAGACTGCAGATCTTCATGGTCTCTCTGTTAAAGTCATTAACTCCGTGATTGATTGCATAGCTCCCTATCTATCATGTATATTTAATAAATGTGTAGACAATGGTGTGTTTCCAGATTTAATGAAGCACAGTAAAGTCATTCCATTGTTTAAAGCTGGTAGTACTTCTGACCCTACTAATTTTAGACCAATATCTATACTACCCACGCTTAGTAAAATATTTGAAAAAATTTTATTACTGCAATTACTTCAACATTTCAATTTAAACAATTTAATGTCTAATAAACAATTTGGTTTCACAAAGGGTCGCTCAACAACCGATGCTGGTGTTGAGTTAATAAATCATGTTTTTCAGGCTTGGGAGGAGTCCAAAGATGCTATTGGTGTCTTTTGCGACCTTTCCAAAGCCTTCGATTGCGTTTGTCATGATATCTTGATCGCGAAACTTCGTCACTATGGAATAACTGATAATGCCATCGCTCTTTTGGAGTCATACCTTAGTGGCCGCGTTCAGAGGGTTGATGTGCATGGCTGCAGATCGTGTGGATCTAACGTCACTATAGGCGTCCCGCAGGGCTCAATTCTAGGTCCATTTCTATTCCTAGTTTACATAAACGACCTACCTAGTCTTGTAAAACATGAGGTGGTGCTGTTTGCAGATGATACCTCCTTACTTTTTAAAGTAAAGAGACGACAAGATTCCTTTGACGATGTAAACAACGCCATTTCAGAGGTAGTGGATTGGTTTACTGTAAACAACCTGCTACTTAATGAAAATAAAACAAAATATGTTTATTTTACGTTATCGAATGTTAGTAGGCCCCTCGATTCTATTATTGTAAAAAATAAGGAATTGGACCTCACGGATACTGCTGTATTTTTGGGAATTACTTTGGACGCTAAGTTGCAATGGAGTCCTCATATTGATAAGTTGTCCAAAAGGCTCAGCTCAGCAGCATTCGCGGTCAAAAAAATTCGTTTAATAACCGATGTAGAAACCGCGCGATTAGTTTATTTTGCCTACTTCCACAGTCTAATGTCGTACGGCATCTTGCTGTGGGGTCATGCTGCAGATATGAACAGCATTTTTGTTCTGCAAAAGCGAGCCATTCGGGCGATTTACAAATTGGGACCCAAGATGTCACTTAGAAATAAATTTAAAGAAATTAATATTTTAACTTTGGCATCACAATATATCTTTGAAAACTTAATATATGTAAAAAAACATATAGGATTATTTGCAAAAAATTGCGATCGGCACATTGTTAATACCAGGAATAAAAATAAACTTGCTTTACAAGTCAGTCGATTACATAAGATTACTAAATCTTTTAAGGGGCAATGTATACGTTTTTACAATAAGATTCCCATTGACATTCAGAATTTGCCTTTCAACTGTTTTAAGACAGTAGTTAAACAAAAACTTTACAAAAAAGGTTATTATAAAGTTAGTGATTATTTAGAAGATATGAATGCATGGGATTAACTGTCTGAGAACTGATATTAGGCAGCTAAATTACTCAATTGTATACCAATATTTTATGTTTTATGTTTATTTTTATTTTTTTAAAGAACGTCTAGGGCCCTGTGCCGAGGTTTTTCTTGCAGCTTCTTTTCCCCGGCTATACAGGTTGTGAGAAGCTGCAGTAGTTTTAGGCGGATGAGACGTTCGTCATGTAAAATTGACGATTCAAAGTGTAACTATGTTACCTACTGAATAAAGATATTTTTGAATTTGAATTTGAATTTGAATACAGGCCGTCCTACAAGAGGTAATGCCAGGGCACGCCCTTACAACAGACAATATAATCAATATTCACCAAATCCGAGATTCGGGTTTCGACAAGGGTCATTTCATAGGAATAACTACAAAGGTAGATCTAATTCCAATCGCAGATTTACGGCACATAGTAACATGCACGTAATGAATCATGATAACTCTTCATCAAATCATGATACAGTAGAGCAACCAAATACAGCGTCACTGAATCATTTTTTTCGAGCATGATTACATTTGCATGACCAATAATCTAAACAAAGTATCATTTGGTTTAGAATATCAAACTTACCAATGGCTAATTGACACCGGTGCATCATTGTCAGTAATGAAACGTGACTGCGTGATAGGTTTACAAATTCCAATCCATAAAACGAAGCTACGAGTAAACGGTATCGGCGGGACCGTAATATCAGATGGATATGTTTATTTAAAATTACAATCATGCGGCCAAATATTTCATCATAAGTTCTACGTATTTTCAAACTTGCCGTGTGATACAGATGGTATTTTAGGCCAAGATTTCTTAGTAAAATATAGAGCGACATTGAATTACGAACTAGGTACTTTAAACTTGTTAACGGAAGATGAAAAATGCGTACAGTTGATATTTAATTATTACGATAGGCAGTTAAACTCTAGTATGACTATACCGGCACGTAGTGAGTCAATTCACTACGTAAGTATGGGTAACATGCAAACGGATGATTGTGTAGTCAGTAATCAGGAGGTATGTGAAGGGGTCTTTATAGCGAATACAATATCTAGACCGATTGATGGTAAGATACCAATCAAAATTTTGAACACTAGGGATAGTGATATCACCTTGAAATATTTTTATCCAATCACGTCAAACTTAAAAGAATACTATGTTTGCCAATTTAATAAAACAAATATCAATGCAGATAGGGTTAAATCGTTATTTAATCAATTAAGCTTGGAAGGTCTGAATGAAGAGGAACAAAAATCGATTGAGAACATCTGCGCTAAGTTTCCCGATATTTTTCATTTGCACGGAGATAAGTTAACCACCACCCCCCTGTACCAGCAAACAATCGAATTAAAAACACATAGTTCTCCAGTCTATGTAAAACCATATCGCTTACCACAAGCTCAAAAATCGGAAATAGATAGACAGATCGAAAGCATGTTAAAAGACGGAATGATTGAGGAATGTAGAAGCGCATGGTCGAGTCCATTATTGTTAGTACCAAAAAGAAGCGACAATACTGGCACTAAAAAATGGAGAATCGTCATCGACTACCGTAAGTTAAATGAGTGTATTAAAGATGACAAGTTTCCATTGCCAAATATATCCGATATTTTGGATTCGCTATCGGGAGCAGTATACTTTTCACATCTAGACTTATATCAAGGTTTCTATCAACTAAACTTGCATAAAGATAGTAGACCATATACCGCGTTTACTACTAGTAAAAATCAGTATCAAATGACTAGGTTTCCCATGGGCCTTAAAACCAGCCCAAGTGCCTTTTCGAGAATGATCACTGTAGCTATGTCCGGTTTGAACTATGAACAATGTATGGTATATCAAGACGATTTAGTATGTTTCGGTAGAAGTTTAGATATTCACAACAAAAATCTATTAGACATTTTCACACGGCTAAGGGAAGTAAACTTGAAACTAAACCCTAACAAATGTACATTTTTGAAAAAAGAACTTTCTATATCTATATCTATATCTAGGACATGTAGTATCAGAGAATGGAGTATTACCTGACCCAGAAAAATCAAGAGTGTTAGAAAATTATCCGCAACCACAAAACACCGATGACGTAAAGCGGTTTGTCGCCTTCGCCAACTATTACCGAAAATTCATTCCGAATTTTGCGCAAAAGGCAGTTTCTTTAAACAAATTATGTTGCAAAAATGTTTCGTTTAGATGGACAGATGACTGTGAGCAATGATTTCAAGAACTTAAACATTCACTAACCCATCCTCCGGTATTACAGTATCCTAACTTCTCAGAGAGCAATGAATTTATTTTACAAACGGATGCTTCAGGTATAGCTGTAGGAGCGGTACTTACCAACAGCGATGGGCGACCCGTAGCTTACGCAAGTCGTAGTTTAAATAGAGCCGAAAGAAACTACCCTACTATCGAAAAGGAGTTATTATCGATAGTATGGAGCGTGAAGTACTTCCGCCCTTATTTATACGGAAGACGTTTCAAAATTCAAACTGATCATAGGCCGTTAGTGTATTTGTTTGGAATGCGTGATCCATCAAGCAGATTACTAAAATTCAGATTGCAGTTAGAAGAATACAATTTTTACATAGAGTATATAAAAGGCAAACAAAATTCCGCAGCAGATACCTTATCACGCATAAACTTGACGTCAGATGAGTTGAAAACCATGAATGAGCATGTTATGAATGTAGTAACCCGAGCGCAAGCGAGGCGTATTCGTGAACTACAGGGTAAGCAGACAACGTCAGATAATAGGGTTGTTAATAATTTCCCAGACTTGAGGCCTGATCAACCAAAGGTTGTGGACATTATTAAAAAACCAAAAGAAATGACGGAATTATCATTAACAACAAATAGGAAAATATTTATTTATTTATTTATAAAGTACAACCACATCACATATATTAAAACATTTTACATATAAGGTTACGGTATTATGACTAATATATATGACAATTACGGCGTACATAACTTATACAATTAAGGGTACTTAAGTATTTAAAAATAAAGTAAAATTAAAATTACACAACAAACTTAAATATTAGAAATTAGAAAGATATAAGTATAAGTAAAAAAAGTAAAATATAAGTAAGTAATTAATATCTGTTGAGCTTTAAATAATCTAAAATTTTTCTCATATATACTGGGTGTTAGTGACATCGTAACGAATACTGAGGGGGTTGATTCAGACCATGATTCTGAGTTAAAATCAAGTGGAATTTTCCGTCGCAAAATTCATGTTTTTTTTTTAGTTTTTTTAAATTATTTTCAATTCTATACTTTTGCGATGGAAAATTCCACTTGATATTAACTCAGAATAATTAGATGAATCATCCCTCTCAGTATTCGTTACGATGACACTTACACCCCGTACAAGTACATACGGTAGCCATATAAGTAGGTATGGGTGTTAGTGACACCGTAACGAATACTGAGGGGGATGGTTCAGACCATGATTCTGAGTTGATATCAAGTGGAATTTCGTGTCAAAAAATTCATGAAAATTTTTCTTTTCTTTTTAATTATTTTCCAATCCGTACTTTTGCGACGGAAATTTCTACTTGATATCAACTCAGAATCATGGCCTGAATCACCCCTCAAAGTTTTCGTTACGATGTCACTAACACCCTGTATATTCAGCGGATCATGGAACACATCAAGATCTAAGATTTTGTTACAAAAAGAGTAACGCTGGTAAGAGTTAACGCTGGAAAAAGATGGATTAATAAAAGAGAGGTCAAAATATTTTTTGTATGTTCCAAGTATGTCGTGTATATTTTTCAATAGCCTATCTCGATCATCAATCACGCGAGACGTATTGGTGAGAGATTTGTCTATTTTATGTAAAAGACTACTAATACTGGATATTTGCGTATTAAAAAATGAAAATAATAGAGATTTTGTAGCGGGAATTTCAGAGGAAATAAAGAATAGGAAAGATTGGACCGGTCCACGACTATGCGTTTTAAGAAATGTACAGAGGTTACACAATAAAGATGATATACGCGTAGTTATTAATGACTTTCATCTACTGCCCACTAGTGGCCACGTGGGCATTAGACGAATGACAAACAACATTAAAAAATTCTACTATTGGCCAGGTATGGATAGGAATATTCGCGAATTCGTGTCCAAGTGTGCCAAATGTAAAACACAAAAACATTCAATTAAAACAAAACAACCGATGGAAATAACAAGTACAGCAAACTATGCTTTTGAAAAGGTTTTTCTTGATGTTGTAGGACCATTACCTAAAGATGATGATAACAACACTTATATCTTAACATTGCAATGCGAACTCTCAAAATTTGTAGAAGATTATCCCTTACAGTCTAAGGATGCAGTCACAGTGGCACAATCATTTGTCAATAATTTCGTGCTACGATATGGAATTCCACAGCAAATAGGTACGGACCGAGGTACAGAGTTTATCTCATCAACGATGAAACAGGTATGTGAGTTACTCAAGATCAACCACCTGACATCAACAGCTTACCACCACGAGTCAATCGGAGCGTTGGAAAATACGCATAAATCGATGGGTGCGTATTTGAGAATACAGTGCGAAAATAAAGCGAACACATGGAGTAGCTGGATCCCGTACTGGTGCTTCTCGTATAACAACACCGTGCACAGCGAGACCAAGTACACTCCGCACGAGCTAGTATTCGGTAAGTCGTGTACAATACCATGTAATTTGATTACTGGTGACGTAGATCCCTTGTACAGTCACGACAGTTACCCACTCGAGTTAAAGTACAGGCTCCAGACTGCTCAGAAAGATGCTAGAAATAATTTAATAGCAAGTAAGTTACAACGAAAATGTATTTACGATGTTACAGCTAGGCCGGTAACTTACAGAAATGATGACTATGTATTATTAAAAAATGAGACAGGAACCAAATTAGACTGTGTTTATACCGGTCCCTATCTAGTTTTGGAGGATATGGGTCCCAATGTCAAAATATTAAAAAAGGGAAACCCTGAAATTGTACACAAAAATCGCACAAAGCGATATGCAATCTAATGTAAGCTAGTTAAGAAAAAAAAAACAGGACTACGTTATAAATAAGTCTCTACTACTAATAGGTAAGTATATATAGGCATAGTTATAATGTTATGTGGTACCATGGTTGTGAAATAGAAAACCTATACCAATATATAAAAACTATATAATCGATATAGATAATCAACGTGTATAACCGATATACTTATTAAAAAACAGCATTATAACATGCAATGTATATCTATCTTATAATAATATGTTTTCTCTCAAACTGTACTTAAAGAGAATCAAGTATGTACTCGTGCTTACTCGTATTGTAATAATGATGTCACTTATGATATGTTACTGTATAACCCTATATACCTATTGTATTGTAATCAATGATACAGAAAACAAATAATAGTATTATTGTTTTCTTTTCCCCCTCAGGGAAGGTGCAGTGTAGCACCAAACGCCACTATAATGATTATGTGATTATGAATAAAGACAGTATGTATTCAGCACTTGGTAGTTTCAGTTGTCTCCCTACGAACGTCCCTATAAGGCCTACATATCGAACTTGCTAAAAATACTCCTTCGCATAACTCTTTTGGAAATATAACTATGTCCTCTACTAAAGTTGTCTCTACTTCGAATATTTTCTCACAACGCGGTGGAACTACAAGATAACTATTATTGCCCGATTGCCCCATGTCAATTGGTAAAGTTAAATCGTTCCCGTGTTTGTTTATTTTTAATGTATTAAGCTCGAAATTCAAAATACAGTCATAAGTTTTCAGAAAATCTAGCCCTAATATGCCTGTAGTAGGGCACGGTAAATTCTGAAAAACATAAAATTTATGTCTAATATAGTCATTTCCAATATGTAATGTTAAATAAACATAACCCAATGTTTTCGTCCACCGATTCCATTAATTGTAAGTTCGTGTTCCACTAATGTAATTGTAATTGTTGGATAGTGTTATATTTCACAACTGATAAAGAAGCCCCTGTGTTACGTAACCGGTACCTTCGCCCGCCTGCTCACACCCATACGCCGTGACCAGCGTCGTTCCACGAGTTCAAGTCAGCGTAATTAATGGAACAGCCAGCCTGCTGAGCCAGCGCCCGAACGCGATGCGCTGACGTCAATCACGCCACCAAATTGTGACCTCGATTTAGCCATAATGTAAAATAGTTTTTAAGTAAAATTCAGTGTAGTCCTAACTTCGGACTCATTCGCACCTAGGTTAGTTAGGTTTAGCTGTAAATTTAAAATATAATTTCATTCTAAGTGATTCTAGTTTCTCTTCTTCACCCTCCGTCTGTCGCTCACTTAATTCCTGTGTCAACAAGCCAATCGTGAGAAACATTGTTTAACTATAGCTTTACTTTATTGCAGTAGTTAATTGAACAAGCGAAAAAACTGATCGTCCGTGTGAGCTTGCTCGGTAACCTGAGGCGAACCTGACGCTGCCGCTGCCGCTGTCGTCGCTAGTTCGCTGTTGTTAGCAGAATCAAAGTAATGAACTCCTCGGAAACCTCCGCGATTCCCACGAGAATTTCTAAAAGTCCTATAACCCCGATTTCGATAGGTTAAATTCCTACCACGCCAATTAGTATTATTCTGAGTAGATAGATCTGTATTAGGTCTTAGTATCTGCTGTTGATGCGACTGGCCACCTCTGCCGCGCTGCTGGCCATATGGTCTTGTGGGCCTGCCGTGAAATTTACCTTGACCCCTTCGACTATACATCACTACTCCCGGCTGCACATCTGACGTCATTGTGGATAGCTCTTCATCTTTCGCTCCGCGAACTGCATCTTTTAGAGACGTATAGTTGCGGGCCGCTAAAATGGTGCTTAGCCTTCTATCTCTCAACCCATCGGTGAAACGTTTAATTGCGAGTTTTTCGTTTATTGGTTTCAAAACCGAATACGCGTTATCGTTACCCTCAGCTTGTGATATAGTTAACTCAACAAAAAGGTCTTCAATCGATTTGGCATAGTTGTCTATGGTCTGTTCAGGCTTGGACAAGGATGTAGATGATGATTGAAAGTCTTCTTGGTAGTTTCTTAAGATGGTAATAAAAAAATACAAATTGTGCCCGACAATAACGCGCGATGCGGCTCGTGTGCGCTATAATGGACGGACGGTATAATGGAGCGCGCGCGACGCGTGATTAAGAACGGCGTAGACATCGTCCCGGCCCTTGAAAGCTCGGCTTTCAAGCTCCTTCTTCTTCCGATGAGGAGAGCCTGCAGATGCGATGGATGGCCCGGCGTACGAGACCCCTTGCAGTGGAGACGTCGGCTACACGCGGGACTCCGTCGCTTCCAGGGTAGATCTTGTCAACTCGGCCAAGGCGCCAAGCGAGTGGCGGTGCGCCGTCATCCTTTAATAAAACCATGTCATTAGGTTTAAGATCTCTACAGCGGATGCGCCATTTGGAGCGCGTCTGCAGCTCGGAGATGTATTCATGACTCCATCGCTTCCAAAAATGCTGCCGGTAGTGCTCAAGGCGCTCGTATCTGTCTAGTCGATTGAAGTTTACGTCCAGTAGAGACGGCGATGGCAGCGATGTTAGTGGCCTGCCGATTATAAAGTGGCCCGGGGTGAGCGGATGGAAGTCGTCAGGAGAGGGACGTAGAGGATATAAAGGTCGGCTATTGAGGATAGCTTCGACCTGTGAAAATAAAGATGCTAGCTCTTCATACGTTAAATAGGTATTGCCTAAAACCCTATAGATATGAAAGGGCTATGAACCTTTCTGGCATATCTCAGTGGCGCCACCTAGCGGATTTTTTAAAACTGCGGCGCACGATGAAACCTGTGCAAATCGATAGGGGACACTTGTCTGAACAAAAAAGCCTTAATGGACCTATGCTCTAAAGTGTCACGTTTTCAAGATATCTAGCTTGAAAGTTACGAAAAGTGTCGTATGGATAAATCGATTTTACTCTTTATCTATATACAATCGTAATATAGTGACAAAGTGATTGATTATACATGAAACATTATTTAATATACAACATATTTATCTTATTGAAAAAATGAAATTAATAAATACTTGCAACAACATTAATGGTTTTTGTCTTTGCTACATTATATAGGAAGTACATAGGTACTTAACTGTGCACACCTTATCTAAGGTTACTAATTGCAAACTGAGTTTATCAGTTTGTGTTATGTATGATATAGGCGTCATTTACTCCTTAACTTGATTTTACTTAACACAACGACAGGATCTAATGAAATATAAAATAAAGTTTACATTTTTATATACGCAATGCGTTTAGTGCGGCATCATTAGTACTCGTTAAAAAGCAGAATTCTCGAAGTTTAAGAAATCTGTGTAAGAGAAACAAAATGGTGTACTTATTAACTGCCATTTTGCTTTCTCGTTTAATTCCAGGAACTACGAAAATGGAGGTCCTTTGTTTAAAGTTGCACGAATTTCTATTATTTCGGCGGAATCAACAAGGATAGCGAATAGCCATACAATAAGTGTGAGTGAGACAACATCATACAATAAATACAATAGGACGATTGGCAGCCGGGTGAACTTTCAGTCAGTTTGCCACTTTCATCTTCAACGTGCGCACGCGCTTTTCTCTGTTCTGAGACTCTATCCTGTTCATTCTGTTGTATTTGTTACCACTGTTGAGTTTGTTAATATTCCTCTTGAGTTTGTTAGTATTTTTGTTGACTTTGTTAGTGTTATTGTTGAATTTGTTGTTGTTGTCTTGGCAAGATGTCCAGTCATGTTGGTGCCAGGCAATGTTTTTTGTTGTGGTGTAAGCACTGTTCGTGGCCCGCGCCGAAGATCTCGGCGTCCTATACAGTCTTACTTGACAACTGAAGATTATATTGCTAGGCACCCCAACATCCTGAATTATGCTCGCCACTTATTTGACGATCGAGAGCTAAGTAATCTTATTTGAACATTGCAAAAATTAAAAATCTCAGTATGCAGTGTATCTGGTATCTATATTATAGTCCCTGGTCAGTATAATACATAAAGTTTAATATCCACCAATCAGATAATTGGGTCTGATTCTGATCGGCACAATGAACCCGATTGTAGGGTATGCAACGTAGCATCTAGCATGTTACTGGTGGTAACGCAGTCTAAATGTGACGTACTTACTTCATTATTGATGGAACAGTATTCTTATCGTTTCCAGCTAACTACGCAATACCGAATATGCCACATTTAAAAGAGGAAGTGAGGATTGCTTGCGCCCTAATAAATGCCTTCGGAAAACGGGTGACAGATCACCCACTCGTAAATGAAATAATCAACGATATATACCTTAAGCACGACGCCCCAAACTATCTGTGCGAGTTTGTAATACAAAACAATTTAAATCAACGCAGAGCCGCTTTCCAAGCTATAAACTCAAGTGAAGGCTTTCAACAGTTTCCCATCTTATCATATGAGGATCTGTTGATAATGTCTCTGGGGCCGTATCAAGTGACGCAGGCAAGAAGCTACTATGGCGAACACCTAAAAGAAAACGGAACGTTTTTCATTGAAGTGTATGAAGATTTTGAAGTTGACTATAATTTAAATCAATACAACATAGTAGTTTGTGATCCTTGGCTGACAAGAGCTAAAATACTCTCGAGGCACCAGAGCAACAGAATTTATTTTGTATATATCTTGCTAAATAATAGTTTGAAAAACAGAAATAAACTTGTCGGTCACTATTGCAGCTGTATAGTTGGAAAACGGACACTCGGGTGCTGTGCTCATGTCATGTGCATAGTTTGGTATATGGGATGGGCTCGGCACCAAGAAATCCCCATTCAACCCCCTGCTGCCTTTTTAGATTAAGTTATTATTTCTGATGAAGAAGAAGATTGATTATTCAAGAAGACTGATATTCATTATCCTAATATGTACGAATTTGTATAAAAAAAGCCTATTTGTTATAAGTATATACACTGTATGTATTCAATAACAATTAGTATTGATTACATTTTTAAGCAAAATATAAATAACTATATGACTACTTTTACGATGTTTTATTTCATAGTTATAAAAACACAACTAAGAAAATCGATGAATAATTGAACAATGTGTTCATGTAATATGATTGTTATGAACTAAACAGCTTAAGGTCCCGTTGCATTGAAGGCACACACCCCATTGGTGTGTCTATACGAACTAGGTATGTTCCATACACTGCTGTAAAGTAGTCCTAAAAGCGAATTTTCACACCCCACCTGCTTTCACTGTGATTAGACATTTAAGCTGCCTTTCATTGAATAAACATAAAAACTCAAAAAGTGTGAAATTGTTAGACAATCATAGCAAATAACTTTGAGCGTGATTACCACGGGAATAAGTCATGAGCTGTACATCTCACGACTCGTTTCTGGATATCTTTTAAGTTACACATAAAAGTAAGTTATAGATATTTATTTTATCTATTTATTTATCTATACTTATAATAAATCTGTAGAGAGGTCAATTCTGTACATTAAATATTTTTTCAAAATAACTATCAGGGGGTGATGGTGGTCGATACTGATGCCAAAAATGCAATCAGTAAAATTTTTGTCTGTCTGTCTGTCTGTCTGTCTGTATGTTCCTTATAGAAACAAAAACTACTGGACGGATTTTAATGAAACTTGGTACAATTATTCTTCACACTCCTGGACAGGTTATAGTATACTTTTCATTACGCTACAATCAATAGGAGCAGAGTAGTGAAGGGAAATTCTTTTGTATGAAAAATCTAAACTACTCAAGTTAGACGTTTGAAATTTGGCATGCAGGTACCTTAGATACCGTAGAGGTATACTAAGAAAGGAATTCCCGAAAATCCTACGGGAACGGGAATTAGCGGGAAAATCCTTTTGTATGAAAAATCTAAACCACTCAAGTTAGACGTTTGAAATTTGGCATGCAGGTACCTTAGATACCGTAGAGGTGTACTAAGAAAGGAATTCCCAAAATTCCCACGGGAACGGGAATTAGCGGGAAAATCCTTTTGTATGAAAAATCTAAACCACTCAAATTAGACAATTGAAATTTGGCATGCAGGTACCTTAAGTACCGTAGAGGTGCACTAAGAAAGGAATTCCCAAAATTCTCACGGGAACGGGAATTAGCGGGAAAATCCTTTTGTATGAAAAATCTAAACCACTCAAGTTAGACGTTTGAAATTTGGCATGCAGATACCTTAAGTACCGTAGAGGTGCACTAAGAAAGGAATTCCCAAAATTCTCACGGGAACGGGAATTAGCGGGAAAATCCTTTTGTATGAAAAATCTAAACCACTCAAGTTAGACGTTTGAAATTTGGCATGCAGATACCTTAAGTACCGTAGTGGTGCACTAAGAAAGGAATTCCCGAAATTCCCACGAGAACGGGAATTAGCAGGAAAATCCTTTTGTATGAAAAATCTAAACCACTCAAGTTAGACCTTTGAAATTTGTCATGCAGGTACCTTAGGTACCGTGGAGGTGCACTAAGAAAGGAATTCCCAAATTCCCACGGGAACGCGAATTAACGGGAAAATCCTTTTGTATGAAAAATCTAAACCACTCAAGTTAGACGTTTGAAATTTGGCATGCAGGTACTTTAGTAAACTTAAAGCTTAGTTGCAACAGGATATTACAAAATTCCCACGGGAACGGTAGTTAGCGGGAAAAAACATTTGTATGAAAAAATCAAATCTAAATAAAAGGAGAAACTGACTGATTCAGTGACTGACATATATCAACGCATAGCCTGAACGGCTAAACGTAGGCATTTGAAATTTGGAAGGGACATAGCTTAGGTACCGTAGAGGTGCACTAAGAAAGGAATTCCCGGAATTCCCACGGGAACGGGAATTAGCGGGAAAATCCTTTTGTATGAAAAATCTAAACCACTCAAGTTAGACAATTGAAATTTGGCATGCAAGTATCTTAAGTACCGTAGAGGTGCACTAAGAAAGGAATTCCCAAAATTCTCACGGGAACGGGAATTAGCGGGAAAATCCTTTTGTATGAAAAATCTAAACCACTCAAGTTAGACAATTGAAATTTGGCATGCAAGTACCTTAATTACCGTAGAGGTGCACTAAGAAAGGAATTTCCAAAATTCTCACGGGAACGGGAATTAGCGGGAAAATCCTTTTGTATGAAAAATCTAAACCACTCAAGTTAGACGTTTGAAATTTGGCATGCAGGTACTTTAGTAAACTTAAAGCTTAGTTGCAACAGGATATTACAAAATTCCCACGGGAACGGGAATTAGCGGGAAAATCCTTTTGTATGAAAAATCTAAACCACTCAAGTTAGACAATTGAAATTTGGCATGCAAGTATCTTAAGTACCGTAGAGGTGCACTAAGAAAGGAATTCCCAAAATTCTCACGGGAACGGGAATTAGCGGGAAAATCCTTTTGTATGAAAAATCTAAACCACTCAAGTTAGACAATTGAAATTTGGCATGCAAGTACCTTAATTACCGTAGAGGTGCACTAAGAAAGGAATTCCCAAAATTCTCACGGGAACGGGAATTAGCGGGAAAATCCTTTTGTATGAAAAATCTAAACCACTCAAGTTAGACGTTTGAAATTTGGCATGCAGATACCTTAAGTACCGTAGTGGTGCACTAAGAAAGGAATTCCCGAAATTCCCACGAGAACGGGAATTAGCAGGAAAATCCTTTTGTATGAAAAATCTAAACCACTCAAGTTAGACCTTTGAAATTTGTCATGCAGGTACCTTAGGTACCGTGGAGGTGCACTAAGAAAGGAATTCCCAAATTCCCACGGGAACGCGAATTAACGGGAAAATCCTTTTGTATGAAAAATCTAAACCACTCAAGTTAGACGTTTGAAATTTGGCATGCAGGTACTTTAGTAAACTTAAAGCTTAGTTGCAACAGGATATTACAAAATTCCCACGGGAACGGTAGTTAGCGGGAAAAAACTTTTGTATGAAAAAATCAAATCTAAATAAAAGGAGAAACTGACTGATTCAGTGACTGACATATATCAACGCATAGCCTGAACGGCTAAACGTAGGCATTTGAAATTTGGAAGGGACATAGCTTAGGTACCGTAGAGGTGCACTAAGAAAGGAATTCCCGGAATTCCCACGGGAACGGAAATTAGCGGGAAAATCTTTTTGTATGAAAAATCTAAACCGCTTAAGTTAGACGCTTGAAATTTGGCATGCAGGTACCTTAGTTAACTTAAAGCTTAGTTGCAACAGGATATTGCAAAATTCCCACGGAAACGGGAGTTAGTGGGAAAAAAACATTTGTATGAAAAAATCGAAACCGCGTAAGATAGATATTTTCAATTCAATTCAATTCAATTATTTATTGCATTCCATGTAGTACAATAGGGTGTTACATAGGCATAGGAACTAAAACATGGACCCTATAGGGCACAGCAACGTTGAAGGGAAGAGAGGAAGTGTGTATTAAAATTAAAACTCAATGAACAATCAATTAAAAAAAAAAATAGGTAAAAAAACTTTTTAAGTTAAACGGTTTTATGTTAAACATACATTGCAATGTTTAAGCTAAATGTACTAAAAACCAAAAAATAATAAAATAGATACAGTCGTGGGAATTATAAACATATGCATAGACTAGACTAAAATAAAACCGTGGGGCACGTCAATTGTCTACAAATTATCGACTTAATGTGCGATAGAAGAATCGTTTAATTCGTCGTTAGGCAGTTGGCCCGCAGACGGTGAGGAAATTACTTACTATTTTCTTGCTCATGGAAATTCCAATGGTTTTACACTCCTTGTAAATAAAAGAGATGTTTCAACTAGTTTATCGTTGGATATTCACACTGCTGGCTGGCGAGGAATCGTTTCACTGCTCGTAGTTTGTCTTTAATCGACAAAACATATGATAAAAGTACTACTCGCTCACCACTATGAAACCCTAAAACTCGCTTATATTCGAGCTTGCTAGCTTGTTTCCACATTCTAGCCCTACTTATCACACGTCCATCGTTGTCGGTTGAACAACTGCCTAATTATAGTGTAACATTACAAAACAAACATTTTAATCAACGATTGTAGACAATTGACGTGCCCCACGGTTTTATTTTAGTCTAGTCTATGCATATGTTTATAATTCCCACGACTGTATCTATTTTATTATTTTTTGGTTTTTAGTACATTTAGCTTAAACATTGCAATGTATGTTTAACATAAAACCGTTTAACTTAAAAAGTTTTTTTACCTATTTTTATTTTCTAGTTTTTAGTTTTTATTTCGCATTCTGTTTAATTCATTTAGTGCTTCATTATTGCAAGGTTTCGTGCCCGTTAGTTTATTGCAGTCCAACTCCTCTATACGTAGTCCCTGCAAAGATCTTACTCTACTAAGAGCCACGTAGGCTTGACCTTCTTCAAACAGTTTCGCACCTAAGTATACGACTGCGTGATCCACAGTGCTGCCCTGCATTTTATGTATTGTAGAAGCCCATGATAGTATTAAAGGCAACATTCTTCTTTCAGCCGTCATCCCAGATTCAATTTCTAAATTTTAATCTTATTATTATACGCCATTTAGTGGCTACGCCCATCTTAAATATTGAGGTTGTATAGTGCACTGTATTCTTCTTGTCAAGCCCTTTTATTTGATACCCATATTGGTGGGATTGATAAAAAATTGTTATAAGCCATTTGGTAGCGGCGGCCATCTTAGATTTCAATTTTGCATAGTAAATTGTATTCTACTTGTTGAGACCTTTCATTTGATACTCATGTTGATGGGATTGATAAAACCTAAGTTATCCGCCATTTGGATTTTAATTTTATATAGTACATTGTATTCTACTGGTTGAGCACTTTCATTTGATACCCATATTGATAGGATTGATAAAACCTACGTTATCCGCCATTTTGTAGCGGCCGCCATCTTGGATTTAATTTTTTTTTAGTATATTGTATTCTGCTTGTTGACCCCTTTATTTGATACCCATATTGATGGGATTGATAAAACCTACGTTATCCGACGGATTGATAAAACCTACGTTATCCGCCATTTTGTAGCGGCCGCCATCTTGGATTTAATTTTTTTTAGTATATTGTATTCAGCTTGTTGAGCCCTTTCATTTGATACTCATATTGATGGGATTGATAAAACCTACGTTATCCGCCATTTTGTAGCGGCCGCCATCTTGGATTTATAATGATAATGAATAAACATAATTGTATTGTCACCAAAATCCAAAGTGTATACAAAATTTCAGATTAATCGGTTGACAGGAAGAGGGTGAAATTTGAATTACTAAATTTGACCCAAGAATAAATAAAACAAACGGGGTGAGCTAAATATAAAACCGTTTAATTTTGCATAGTAAATTGTATTCTACTTGTTGAGACCTTTCATTTGATACCCATGTTGATGGGATTGATAAAACCTAAGTTATCCGCCATTTTGTAGAGGCCGCCGTCTTGGATTTAATTTTTTTTTAGTATATTGTATTCTGCTTGTTGAGCCCTTTCATTTGATACCCATATTGATGGCATTGATAAAACCTACGTTATCCGCCATTTTGTAGCGGCCGCCATCTTGGATTTAATTTTTTTTTTAGTATATTGTATTCTGCTTGTTGAGCCCTTTCATTTGATACCCATATTGATGGGATTGATAAAACCTACGTTATCCGCCATTTTGTAGCGGCCGCCATCTTGGATTTATAATGATAATGAATAAACATAATTGTATTGTCACCAAAATCCAAAGTGTATACAAAATTTCAGATTAATCGGTTGACAGGAAGAGGGTGAAATGACAATGGGCACTTTTGTATGAAACTTGGTCCAAGAACCTCCACTGATGAGACTTATATGTAATGAAAGCTTATGCTTTCCCTATGATTCTGGCAAAGTTCTATCAGATTCTGTCCCGGGGTTCTTTTTTTACGGCCATGTTTGTCCTGGCTAAAAATGTGATAAAATACAGTGGGAGCTAAAATCGGCTCAAGATTTGTTGCTGGATAACTAAGTCTACATAAATAATTATGTATCATATTGTATATCATTTTAAAGAGGATCTTTTCCAGAATTCGAAACATAAAAAAAAAACAAAAAAAGTCTTTATGTAAGCGAATCATAGTCAATTTACATCTGCAGCGCCATTGTTTCTCGGTAGCTAAGTTCAAGTTTCATGCCTTTTACCCCTTCCAAAAGTATCTTACCGATTTTTTTATATTGCTTCCTGAATTTGATCTGAGTGATAATAACAAGAAAAATAAATAGACACCTATCCGATAGAGACCGCCTAAGCTATTGCCTATTGCAAGAAATCGTCATCATTAGCAAGTCATTACGGTCTTGCATATAAGCTTATCAGCAACTTGGAACTTGGTCCAACAAAAAATGATTGGGCTCCTTTGGAAAGGTTGGAAGGCGCGAAACTCGTACGTAGCTGCTGAGAAAAATGGTGCTACGGACGTGAGTTGGCTAAAAGTCGTTTACATAATGTATTTTTTTTTATTTATGTTTCTGATTCTGATAACCTTCCCCTTTAAAATTGATATACATTATGATATATAATTATGTATATAGACTTAGTTAAATAGTTTTTCGACAACAAATCCTGAGGTGATTTTGTAGTCCACTACTGTACACTCAGGACAAACATGGCCGTAAAAAAAACCCTAGGACAGAGTTTGATAGAACTTTGCCAGAATCATAAGACAAGTATAAGCTATCATTACATGCAAGTCTCACCAGTGGAGGTTCTTTGACCAAGTTCCAAGTTGCTGATAAGCTTATATGCAAGACCGTAATGACTTGCTAATGATGACGATTTCTTGCAATAGGCAATAGCTTAGGCGGTCTCTATCGGATAGGTGTCTATTTATTTTTCTTGTTATTATCACTCAGATCAAATTCAGGAAGCAATATAAAAAAATCGGTAAGATACTTTTGGAAGGGGTAAAAGGCATGAAACTTGAACTTAGCTACCGAGAAACAATGGCGCTGCAGATGTAAATTGACTATGATTCGCTTACATAAAGACTTTTTTTGTTTTTTTTTTTATGTTTCGAATTCTGGAAAAGATCCTCTTTAAAATGATATACAATATGATACATAATTATTTATGTAGACTTAGTTATCCAGCAACAAATCTTGAGCCGATTTTAGCTCCCACTGTATTTTATCACATTTTTAGCCAGGACAAACATGGCCGTAAAAAAAGAACCCCGGGACAGAATCTGATAGAACTTTGCCAGATTCATAGAGAAAGCATAAGCTTTCATTACATATAAGTCTCATCAGTGGAGGTTCTTGGACCAGATTCGCCCATTCTCCTTTGAATTACTAAATTTGACCCAAGAATAAAACAAACGGGGTGAGCTAAATAAAACCGTTTAAAAAACAATTCAATCAATTGATTCAATCTAGCACGCATGCATACCTTAGTAAATATAAAGTTAATTTTTGGCTGTATTTTGAAAAATGGGAGTTATTGGGAAAAAAAAAATGTACTTATGAAAAAATCTAAACTGCATAAGTATGCACTCCCACTCACACAAAGATCTCTCTCTTATATAACACGCCACGCGGACGAAGTCGCGGGCAAAAGCTAGTTTTTCAATAAAGTAAATATGTGGTATATTAAACACTAATATTCCATGCATAATCACTTAGTCACTATATTCCAATTGCATATAAAAGTAAAATCGATTTGTTCATACAACACTTTTCGGAACTTTCAAGCTAAATATCTTGAAAACGTGACGCTTTAGAGCATAGGTTCATTAAAGCTTTTTTGTGCAGAAAAGTGCCCCCTATCGATGTGCACAGGTTTCATCGTGCGCCGCAGTTTTGAAAAATCCGCTAGGTGGCGCCACCAGGCTATGCCAGCCTCCATAGTGAAATGTTCAATGCCCTTTGGCCGATTTTACACCGGCCTCCCATAGACCGCCGAAGTGAGGAGCGTAGGCGGGACTGAAACGAAATTCGATGCCTTCTCCAGACACAAAATCGGCAATAGGGTTGGTATTTGAAATTAAAAAGTTATTTATTTCCCTACAAGCAGACACAAAATTCCTTCCGTTGTCACAATATATAGTTTTAGGCATGCCGCGACGGGAAATGAATCTCTTGAGACATAAAATAAAGGCATTCTTTGAAAGATCACTAACAGCCTCAAGATGTATGCAAGATGAAGCAAATAAAGATACACATGTAATAATTTACTTACCTTGCACCCGCGACCCTTGCGATCCTTTATCATAAATGGTACCGCAAAGTCGACCCCAACAGTGTGGAATGGATAATCAGGTACGAGACGCTCGGCAGGCAAGTTGCCCATAATGTTTTTCATACTCTGACCTTTGAAGCGGCTACAAGTAGAGCAATTGCGAGCCGTGCGCCTCGCGAGGTTCCTACCACCTAAGGGCCAGAAACGCTCTCGAATGGAGGCAAGGAGATGCTGAGGACCTGCGTGCATGAGTCGTATGTGCTCTTGGTTAAATATAAGTTGAGTGAGGTAATGTTTAGCGTGTAAAATGACTGGGTGCTTTTTGTCATAGCTATAGTCAGAAGCTTATATGCGTCCGCCTACGCGGATCAACCCTTGATTGTCAACAAAAGGATTTAGAGGTAATAGAGGAGATTTAGTTTTGAGGGTTTGTTTTTTATTTAAATTGTGCAACTCACAAGGAAAAGACTGTCGTTGTGCAAGCTTTAGCAAAACATTAAGAGCCCTGTCTAACTCATCGACGGAGACAGTACCCGTTGATACATTTTTGGGGTCCTTGCAATTATTTGTGAACCTAAAAATAGAAATAGATAGATCCGTAGGAACGTGGCGCCATTCTGCAGTGTCTGTGAGCTCGCCGATGGCTGAAACTCTATTAGCGACGAAGGTTTTCATTTTGTGAGAGCCGGTCTGGAGCCAACCTAACACGACGGTAGAATCGGTCCAGTAGATCTTGCGGCGGACGTCACAGCGTAGAGCCTGTATTACCGTTGAGCTGAGCTGAGCAGCAAGTAGAGCTCCACACAACTCCAATCGTGGTATCGTGGTGGACTTTATTGGGGCAACTCGTGTCTTAGCACATAGTAAGTTAGTCTTTATTTTGCCTCCGTTATCTATAGACCGAAGGTATATACACGCCGCATATGCGTGTTGGGACGCATCGCAGAAACAATGCAATTCGATGTAGTTAGTGTTTGCTTGTAACACCCAACGTGGTATTTTCAATTTAGCGATAGAACTGAGAGTGTTAGTGAAGCGATTCCAGGACAAAAGAATTTCGCTAGGCACAGCTTCATCCCAGTCCATACCTGAAGACCACAGTCTTTGAATAAGAATTTTAGGTAAGATTGTGCAAAGGGACAGCAAACCCAAGGGGTCAAAAATTTTAAAGGTCGCTGAAAGGATACTTCGTTTGGTGGTGACCGTCGTAGGGTTGACTTCAATAGAGAAGTCAAGTTGATCTGACTTAGAGTCCCAGCCCAAACCTAGTGTGTTGGTTGTAGTACTAAGTATGAGGTTAGAGTTCGAATTAGGAAGGTGGCCATCTAGAACAGAGGGGCAGTTCGATCTAAATTTTCTCAAGAGAAAGCCGCCTTTCTCTAAGGCCATTGAAATAGAAAATTTAACTTGTGCTAACTGTTGTTCGCTCTCACAGCCAGTCAACAGATCATCAACATAAAAATCCTTTTGTATTATGGTTTTTATGTCGGGGTAGGGGCACTCTTCACCAGTCTGCCACAAACAACGAGTACTGAGAAAGCTGGCACTAGAGAACCCGTACGTGACTGTATTTAGCCTTAAAGTACGTAGGGGTTCCGACTCATCGTCTCGCCAGAGAATGAGTTGTAGATTGCGATCTGTGTCGTCGACAAGAACTTGGCGGTACATTTTCTCGATGTCCCCTGATAGTACAAATTTGTACTGACGAAAACGGACAAGAATGTTGAAAAGGGAATCCTGAATTACGGGGCCTACCATTTGTATGTCGTTAATAGACAACCCGGATGTAGTGCGAGCCGACGCGTCGTACACGACACGTAAGCGAGTCGACTCGCTCTGTTCCTTGAGGACAGGATGATGAGGAAGAAAGTACGAGGGCGCTACATTTTTATTTATTGGAGTCTCGGAAAGATGGCCGAGGTCAGCATATTCGTGAATAAAGGCAGAATATTGTTGTTTGACATCCGGCTGTCTCCTAAATCGACGCTCTAGGTTTAAGAAGCGCCTTTTAGCCATATTATAGGAGTCGCCGAGACAACTCAGATCGTTTTTCAGTGGAAGCTTGACGCAAAAACGACCATCGTCGAGACGAGTGGTGTTTGCAATAAAATGCCTCTCACATGCCTTCTCTTCCTCAGTGTATGGTGGGACGTGGGGAAGACTCTCTAGCTCCCAGAACTTGGTAAGCTCGTCATGTAAATCATGAGTGGTTTGTACAAAGTTACAATGGATTTGAGCATTATTGATTGGTTGTTTACTAAGAATAGGGCCCGCTATGAGCCAACCTAACTTTGAATTACGCAGTGCTGGATTGTTAGGCCCCAAAGGGTGCTGCTCGGCACCTATCAAGTCCCAAAAAAGGTCGGCTCCGATAAGGATGTCGATTTCGGAAGGTTTATTAAACGTAGGGTCCGCTAACTTAAATGAAGACAAGTCAATATGCTCCACATTTATAAAGGCCTTAGGTACTTTGTCTGTTATTTGGGGTAACACTAAACAAGATGGAACGACACTGAACGAGCTAGTTTTGGATTTCAAGTGGACAGTGCATCGATCAGTATTCAAAGTTAGGCGAGTGTTTCCTATGCCTATTACGCTATGTGTCGACGAAGGCTGAGGAGTCAGGTTTAACTTGGTTTTTAAAGACTCTGTGATGAATGACGTCTGACTCCCGCTGTCGAGTAGAGCACGAGCGGTAATAACTTGGGAAGTGATAGGATTTACTATATCTATCAAAGCTGTACAAAGAAGTGTTTAACAATTAGCCATAGAGGACATAGTTACTGTCTCGGACACATTTGAAACTTGTGTTATTGTTTCAGCTGGCTTATGCAACAACGTGTTATGGCGTTTCCTACAAATTCTACATGAACCTGGTAGTCTACACTGCCGAATATTATGGTCACTCCTGAGACAATTAAAGCACAAGTTAAGGCTTAAAGCTAAAGAAATTCTCTCCTCAGGCGATTTATTTTTTAAAGTGGCACACTCATAAACACGATGTTCTCCTTTACATATCAAACACTCTATGGGAGGACGTTTAGAAGTTTCATTAGAAGAAATAACGAAAGACTTTGATGTCGAATTTGATTTAAAACGATTCGAATTATCATGTGTATGTTTGATTGTCCTATCATTTTTATTAGAATGAATATACTCGAGAATGTTGGCACGATTTTTTAAGAAGGTATGAAAATCGTCAAGTGTAGGTATGTCGGTTAAGGTATTTTTGTGTTCTTCCCATTTTAAAGAAGTATGATTGTCCAACTTTGCGGAAACCATGAAAATAATGAGAAGATCCCACTTATCAGTAGGCTGACCAAGGGTGCTTAGAGCACGTAAGTTCTTTGTGACGTGATCAATAAGGAATCGCAAAGATTTCTCAGATTCGCGGGACAATGGTTCTATGCTAAATAAAAACTTCAAGTGGTTATTGATGAGCTGTCGTGGATTATCATAACGTTGGCAAAGAAGTTTCCACGCCTCAGGATAGTTTAAGTCTGTAACTGCAAGATTACTGATGACACGCGTGGCCTCACCCTCCAAGTAGGAATTTAACCCTTTCACGGGCGGAGACCATGGGTCATTGATGGTTCATTATAGATAGTATGACACCTTAGAATCGGAACGTCATTAGACGTTCTGTCCTTGAAAGTGTTAAATAATGAAACTTGTGTATATTTTTTACTCGCTCGTTGTCATGGACGAGGGATTTAAGAGTATCCCTCAACTCTAGCCACTTTGAACAAGTGCCATCAAAGTTAGGTGTCTTTATGACAGGTAAACGAAAACCTAAATCATGATCAGGGTGGCTGGCTGAGCTATTGCCATTGAGGTCTTCCTTTGGAGCCGAGTTCGCACTAATCATATCCTGGGCCGTGGCCATACAACGGAAAAAATCTTGTTCTATTGCCTCTCTTGCATCTAACTCGGTGACTAAGTTCTCTTCATTTAAAGTTTCTATTTGTCTTTGCACCTCGTCAAACTCATCGAATAACGTTTCAAATTTAGCTAGCTTTAAGTTCGCAGAGTTCAATAGAAGATAACTTTTTTATTTTAAGCAAATTCTCTAAATAATTCTTAAATCGTGTAAGCCGTCCCTTAACGGAACTGCGTTTATTAACTAATTCTTTATATTGTAACATCGTTATAGTAATAAAAGCGAACTAAACAAAAGCAAGCGTTTGCAAATAAAATATGCAAAATAGGTACAATACGCTCCTCGCTTCGGTGTCCCTCGACGGCAGGCGGAGGTCGCGATGCGTGAAACCGGTTCTCGCAATCAGCTGCGCGGGCGCAGTCGGTAGCGGGTCGGTAGCACAGGTGCCCAGCGAGTGACGTGGCTAACGGTTGCTGCCCTCGTAATCGCTGGAATAGATTTTGGGTGATCGTCTAAGAATGGGAAGCGAATGATGTGCGTAGGTATGGAATAAAATGGGCAAAATGCTATTATGAAATGTGAAGATAAAAGAAATGTGGCGATAGTACAAAATTGGCTAAGTAAATAATTCGGCTTTAATTTGCGAGAAATAAACTATAGATTAGGCTTTAGATCTTTAGGTTTCAGGCTAAGAAATAAAAATAGTAGCACGTAAAAACAATAGATATAGCAGTCGGGCAACGTGGTTTGGTGCTATAGGTGGATATAGCCATAGGCAGTTGCTGTATAGGCTTGAATATAGGCGTTGGCTATGGAAAAAATAGGCTTACTTATAGGTATCAATTGTTGTGACTTGGGGCAAGCGATGTATAAAAAACTAGCATCAAGACTCGCACAGGTCAAAGTTCAAAAGGTAGGTTGTAGGTGGGGAAGAATAATGGAACGAGCTCACTTTAAATCGGCAAGGCGTAGGCGTGCTGCGGCGCTGATGGTGGCAGCTAAGACCGGCTGGCTGCTACTCGTGACTGTGGTTGCTCGATGACGTAGTCCACCGAAAGTAGGTTTTGGATTCTGGATTCAGGATAAGGTCTCCGATCTCGTTCTTAATTCTGGAATACGTGTCCATGCTGCCACGCATTCACTCTTGAAGTACGCTGCGCGAAGCAGGTGTAAGTCGGCCACGTAGTCGTGGTATGTTCCGCGCGGACACGTAGAACGTTCTCGATCGTCTCCGTTTCTCCAGGCCCTCGTCTCGATGTCGTGTCGCGGTCGCCAAAACTTTGTCCAGGCTTGGACAAGGATGTAGATGATGATTGAAAGTCTTCTTGGTAGTTTCTTAAGATGTATTTGGTAATAAAAAAAATACAAATTGTGCCCGACAATAACGCGCGATGCGGCTCGTGTGCGCTATAATGGACGGACGGTTGCCGACTGGCGAGGGAGGGGCTGAAGGCCCAGCGCGCGCGACGCGTGATTAAGAACGGCGTAGACATGGTCATTGTACCCTGTCTCTGCTGAATTAATTGAGTTTGTAAAGCAGTGCTTGATTTTCTAGTTAGTAAGTATATTTTCATGTCACTAATGAGACTTGATACTGATGCATATGTCTGCGAGAGGCGCATTTTAGCGCTCTCACTTAGTCGTGTTTTCAAAACAAACGTTATCAGAAACTGCTTTGAAGTTGCGTCCAATAATGAGTCATACATTTCTATAGAAGAAATGATGTGTTTTGTTGTAGTCTCTGTATCATCCATTATTGGGATTAACCCCACAGCAGTTTTTAAATCAAAGGTAGACATGGTTTTAGTTATGGTTTCGTCGCCTTCTTCTGCGCTTGAACCACTTGACTCTAAGTCCTCACTACAATTCTCACACAATTTCCGTATTTCCGTAAATACGTTCACCACCTTAGTTACTTCCTCTATGTGTACTCTACGTGTTCTGAAGTTAAAGTATCTTGAACAGTTTTTTCGTACGCTTGAAATTGGATATATATGCGCGCTGCCTCATTAAATCTCTTTATACTAGCCTTGTTACTTTTACTCCTTCTCTTTGGGCCTACTTTTACAAGATATTCTCTTATTTTAAACAATTGCTCATAATATTTTCTTATTTCTAAAATAGCTTCCATCTAATTATATCTAATTCATTAAGTAATAAAATGTGTTTAGTTCTCATTATTTTGTTAGGTTTTCCGTAATTTTGTGCGAATTTGTGTTGCCCTCATATGGCAACACTAGGAGAAAGGGTATAAAAAGGCGTGTTTGTCTTTCATTGGGGTTTTTTGTGGCGAAAGCCACGCGGCCAAGGATTGCCTGCGGCCCAGAGAAGTCCCAGCAACGTGTTGCAACTGCGGGGGGACTCACCCGGCCAACAGCTCTTCTTGCCCGGTCAAGTTGCGCGAGCTGCGGAATACCAAGGCGGGTACCGCGCCTATGACCACCGCAAGAAGAGCCCCACTGCCACCTCCACCCTCAACAGTGGACCCCAACAGCGAGCCGACCGCGCGGAGCTCGCTTATGGCCGCGGCGAACGGCCCAGACGGGCCCAAGCCGCGCAGGCCGAAGCGCATCCGCGCGAGGGCAAAGCCTGCCCCTGCAGCCTCCATCACTGTCGAGCCGCAGCCGACACCGACGCCGAACCAAGCGGTCGCCGCCCCTCCCAGGGGGGGGAAGAAGGCGAAGCCCCAAGTGGAGGAACCATCGGCCCCATCCAGTGAGAAACTGGAAGTGCTGGAGCAGACGATCCAACTGCTGCACAACGTCCTCGCTGCCATCCGCTCACGGACTGACCCTGTGCCCATCATCGTGGGAGGCCTGGCATCACTGCTGGGCCAACTCACTGGTGGGCACTGACCCCCTCGGACATCGGACTGGACCGGGGCTGCCCACATCCACTACTCCCCGTCGAGTAGTTAGGATTGTGGCCACCCCCCCGGGGGATGAGTTGACGCTTCCAGTGGCAGTGGAAGCAGTCCTCTCCCCCCCTCCAGCCGACTTGACACCAGCTGCCCCGGCGACGGAGCAGCTCACCGGACGCGACACCACCGCCAGCTGACGGGCGCTCACTGGGCCTCCCCCAACGGGGAACCACCCGGTGGGCTCGACCTCGCTGGCGGCACCACGGACGTTTCAACATCGGGCTCACGGAGGGGCGCTCGCGCCCGCCGTGTCCCAACCCCGTGCCACGCCCGTTTCTGCGGGCGGCGACTGCCGCCACATTAGAGGGGCCACGCCCCGTGAATGTCTCCCCGTCGCGGGCTTCGCCCGCGACGAGAAGAAACCACACGGCCATTGGGGTTCTTTTGATTCGAGCACGCATCGAAGGCAGACGTACCATTTTGAACACGTGTACACTTGTGTTTGAGCACGCGTGCGTTTTGGAAATTTAGAGTAAGTAACCAATATACTTATTATTTATTATTTCAATGGTTGTTTTATTTATAGAGCATGTACCTGAGGCAGCTTTATGTATATCCAGGTATGCGTATGTTAGTTAATGATCATGTTACCGTGGTCTTATTACATTTCAGAAGTGGGATCGTATCCATATTTGTTAATCAGGATACACCGTTTTTGAGATATTTTACTTTGGAAATATATCTGTATAAATATATACATATAGGGTTATCTGAAGAATATTTACATGTTCCAATGTTTTCGAGTTCCAGATTATGCCTCTTGAAGACGAGATCGTTCCACGAAGACGACTGACGAGCCGAGCCGAGCCGAGCCGAGCCGAGCCGAGCCGAGCCGAGCCGAGCCGAGACGAGCCGAGACGAGCCGAGCCGAGCCGAGACGAGCCGAGACGAGCCGAAACGAGCCGAGACGAGTCGAGCCGAGCCGAGCCGAGCCGAGCCGAGCCGAGCCGAGCCGGGAGCGCAGCCGGAGAGAGAGCCGGGAGTGCAGCCGGAGAGAGACGTCGCTTCACGCGTCGGCACAACGAGCGACACAGCCAACGACGTCGCGGCGAAGGGCAGGAGGTGCGACGTTCGTCGGCAGCTAAGGGAATAGAAAGGTCAGATAGCCCTACATTTTCATCTAAAGATGTTCTTAATATTGTTGAATCATTAGTTAACTTAAGATCTTAACCTAATCCGACAGCAGTCGCCACATCACATCCTTCCAGTAGTATTATGAACCATGTTACCCGAATTTGGACCCTCATCGAAAAGTCAAAAGATTGATACTTGGTTAAAGAAAGTTAATGAGTGTGCCACTGTTTACGGATGGGATGAGAACAACCGTTATCCACTTCGCAATGCAGAAACTGCAGGAGTTGGCCAAAGTTTGGTATGAAAGCTTCAATTCTATTTTGTACAGCTGGGCAGAATGGCAGCAAAAGTGGTTAGACGCATTTCCTTTTGAACATTGTTCCTGCGTTACGCCATCTAGCGTTGAAGTCGTGAACTATTATAATCAAGATCACAATTATTATCGACACAACAAGATACAGCGGAACCTACGGCGAAAAACTTCCACTGTGATCGGCGAGATGGCGCTTTTATCCCCGGAAGGAACACAACAGCCATTTTTCAAGACACACATCTCATCTTTATGTCGTACGATACGCCTCACAATATTTTATTACTGTACTTGTAAAAGACCTAATAAATTCTTAAAATTAATAAAAATAAAACATTCATTGGACGCCTTCCTGGAGCTATTAATTCCTATGGAAAATCGCATTAAAAAACATCAAGTCGTCAACATATGGTCCTTCGAGCCGGATAAGAAGACAAAGGAAGCGACCGTCCAACTCCAAATTATATTTCCCATTCTTTTGGTTTGTGTTAAAGCTGTGCTTAACTTCTAGGATTCGTGTCCGGTAGCCGTTATCAGTGGGTGGTGCGCATTATTTCACCATCACGAGCTGGTGCTCCAGGACTCACGTGAGTACTCCTTCTTTCTATAAGCCGCTATAATGGGTTTTGATAAAGAAACAGATGCGCCATCAGCGTATTCTGCTCCCCCTTTTGACTTAAAGAAATTTTCAGAATTAAAAAAGAAACGTGGCACAGTCAAAGGTATGCTGACACTCTTTGAGAAACATGTCTCTCAATTGATTGATACTGACTTATCAGAAAAACAAAAGGCTGAACTAATATTGCGGCAAACATCAGCTAAAAACTTATTAATTGATTTTAATAAAGTTCAAAGTGCAATAGATGATATAATTCCCGAATCCGATATTCCCATTCAGTTAGAGGCCCGTGAATCCTTTGAGAATACGTTCTTTAAAATTATGGCTGAGGTGGATATATTATTAAAATCATCAGATGTTAATTGTGGTGATAAAACTAAGTGCAAATCCGGTAGTTCGTCTTTTATCAAGTTACCTACTATAGCGTTGCCTACCTTCGATGGCTCGTACGATAACTGGTTAGAGTTTCGGGATACTTATTTATCCATGATCCATAGTGCTTGTGAACTTGATAATATACAAAAGTTCCATTATTTAAGAGCAGCTCTTGTAGGTAACGCGTCACAAGTAATCAAATCACTTGAATTTTCGGCAGATAACTACGCAATAGCTTGGGATTTAATTCAAAGTAGATACAATAATAATAAATTACTGATTCATAATCATGTTAAAGCATTATTTTCTCTTCAGTCATTGTCAAAGGAATCCCCTGCTCTCATAAGAAAGTTAATTGATACAGTAAATAAAAATCTACGCGCTTTGAATACACTAGGCGAACCTACGGAATACTGGGACACGTTGTTAATTTATATAATTGTCTCTAAGCTCGATGTAGGTATTGAAAGGGAATGGGAACAATATAAAAACAACTTGGTCAGCAATTTGGATAAACCTCTGAAATTAGCTATACTACTTGCCTTTTTGAGTGATAAAGCCGACATGCTTGAAATGATAAAGGCTAATCATTCTGTTAATCAGAATAAGTCGTCACACCAATATAATCCTAATAAACAAACTCCTAAAGTTCAAAGTTTTGTGGCAACGCAAAATATGTCTAATAAACCTAACAAACGTACTCGCTCGTGCCCAATGTGCAATGGTAGTCATTCATTGTACACGTGTAATAAGTTTATTACCTTGCCATCAAAAGATAAGCATAATTTAGTTCAATCTAAAAACCTTTGTCTTAACTGTTTAAGATCAGGACATTCAGTAAATGATTGCTATTTCGGTCCTTGCAAACAATGCAGCAACAAGCATAATACTTTATTACATAACGAATTTAACAACGGTAGTTGTACCATGTCCGCGCCCGCGGTACTTCAAACTTCACAATCGTTATCAGAGTCACGGCCGGAGTCATCTGACAATGACACTACAACTATATTGCATTCCTATACGCAAGCGCATACAGATAATCAAGGTGATGATACCGTCACTTTGAGTTTGTTACATACACACGCTTTACCACAAGTCTTATTGTCCACTGCGTTAGTTGAAATCACCGGTGATGATAATAAAACTTATAAGGCCCGCGCTTTATTGGACAGCGGTAGTCAGCACTGTATTATCACTCAAGCTTTACGTGATAAATTAAACGTTAAGTCGATACAGTCCTCATATCGAGTCACGGGAATAGGGCATTCAATCACGAAGTCGACTCATTCCTGTGAAACAAATATTCGTTCGTTAGGTGGTGATTACAGTACGCGCCTTAAATGTCTAATCTTGCCTAACATAACTTCCTCTTTACCGACTACTAATATACAACTCGATTCGCTTAATATTCCTAAAAATATTAATCTTGCCGACCCATCCTTTTGCATACCTTCACACATTGATTTATTAATCGGGGCAGATTATTTCTGGGACCTATTACTTGAAGGTAGAATTCGTTTGTCCGTAGGACCCTACCTTCAAAATACAAAACTAGGTTGGATCATTTCGGGTCCACTCCACACTGATTACTTGCGCATCAAACAGGTTCAGTGTCATTTTGTGCAGACGGCACTATTAAACGAACAATTAAAAAGATTTTGGGAGATAGAGGAAATACCTCATGTTGGATCAGACAAACTGTTATCTCCCGACGATCGCTCCTGTGAGCAACTCTTTACAAATACAACTAAACGAGATCATGACGGACGTTTCTCAGTTCGCATTCCACTCAAGGAATCACCTGATGTTCTAGGCGACAGCTACGATATAGCTAAAAGTAGGCTATTATCGTTAGAACGCAAGTTCGAGCGGCAACCACAACATAAACAACTATATACCGAGTTCATGCGAGAGTATTTAGGTTTGGGGCACATGAGTCGCGTTGATGATTATGGTTTATCTTCATATTTTTTACCGCATCACGGAGTGTTTCGCGAACACAGTCTTACTACAAAACTGCGGGTAGTATTTAATGCGAGTCAAAAGACAAGTTCTGGTAAATCACTCAACGATATACAAATGACTGGCCCTGCGTTGCAAAATGATTTATTCGCTATTCTTTTACGATTTCGCCAACATAAATACGTCGCGTGCGCCGATATCGAGAAAATGTTCCGGCAAACTTTAATTCAAGATGATCAACGTAACTTACAGTTAATATTGTGGCGTGAAAATCCCTCCGACCCTCTCGGTGTATACCGTCTTAACACTGTTACCTACGGAACTGCGTCCGCGCCTTATCTCAGTATTCGATGTCTACGTCAGCTAGGGTTGGAATGTTCGGATGAGCGTATATCACAAATAATTCTCGAAGACTTCTTTGTCGATGATTTAATCACCGGAAGCGATGATAAATCTGATCTATCTCGGATATGCAAAGGTGTAAGTGACGTCTGTATGTCAGGTTGTTTACCGCTCCGCAAGTGGATTTTCAACTCACCTGATATTATGTTAAATACGATGCAAATAAAAATAACTCGAAATATTTATCACTAGACGAAAATACCTCTAGTAAGACGTTAGGACTAGGGTGGTATAACGGTAGCGATGAATTACATTTCACATCAAAAATAAACGAAAATCTATCCACAATCACTAAACGGTTTATTCTCTCAATTGTGTCTCAAATTTACGACCCATTAGGTCTACTAAGTCCCATAGTGATCGTAGCAAAAGTACTATTGCAGAAACTATGGCTTTGCAAGGTTGGTTGGGACGACCAATTACCTCGCGATGTGGTTATCTCTTGGGAAAAGTTTGTGCAAACCCTATCAAATCTAAATAACATTCGCATTCCACGGCATGTTGTGGGTAATTCGCCTCAAAGTGTTGAATTGCATATATTTACCGATGCGAGTCAATCTGCGTACGGTGCTTGTGCGTATATACGTACTTGCAGCACTACGGGTGACGTAACAGTTATGTTATTGTGTGCGAAAAGTCGAGTCGCGCCACTCAAACCTGTTAGTATTCCCCGTCTTGAACTATGTGGTGCGTTAATCGGTGCGAGGTTATGTAGTAAAATAATCAAATCACTTCGATTGCAGTTTGATAATATTGTATTTTGGACGGACTCAACAATAGTACTTTGTTGGTTGCGCTTATCGCCTAATACATTGAAAACTTTCGTGCAAAATCGTGCCGTAGAAATTAACGAGTTGACTAGTAATGCTACTTGGAATCACGTGGACGGAAAAAACAATCCTGCGGACTTGTTATCGCGTGGTACAAACCTAGATCAGCTTAGTTCCTCATCTCTGTGGTGGACGGGACCCACCTTTCTACATGACAAGGTAAATAATTGGTCTCAAACATATAACAACGACACAACACAAATTCCAATTAATACGTTACCTGAAATAAAACTTAAAACTATTAATATGGTGTGTGAAGTACATACGCCCATCATTGATATAAAGAGATTTTCTTCATATATTAGACTTCAACGCGCTTGCGCGTATGCGTTACGTTTTATATATAATTCACGTACAAAAAATGTAGCCGATCGTTGTCGCGGCCCTTTATCTACCGATGAATTAAACAAAGCTACCATGGTTATTGTTAAAGAAGTGCAGTTAGAATCGTTCCCTAATGAGTACACTTGTTTAATTAATAAACTACCAGTAAAAACATCTCGCAACTTGTCAGGTTTAAATATATTTTTAGATCAAAATAATGTTATTCGAGTCGGTGGTCGATTAAATAATTCGGAATTTGCTTACGATAAGAAGCATCCCATTTTGCTGTGTAGTAAACATTACTTTACTTTGTTATTGCATCGTCATGAGCATAATAGATTATTGCATGCGGGACCTTTGTTGCTATTTTCCAACATAAGAAATACTTGGTGGCCTATAGGCGGCCGTAATATAGCGAAAAAGGTTGTGCATCAATGTATAACATGTAGTCGAATGAAAGCGAAAGCTATACAACCTATCATGGGTAACTTACCTAGTGAACGTTTACTTTCAGGATATCCCTTCTTGTGTTGCGGCGTTGACTACGCCGGGCCTATGTATATGCTTAATCGTAAAGGTAGGGGCGCTAAATTAGAAAAATGCTATATATGTCTGTTTATTTGTTTTTCTACGCGTGCCTTGCACTTGGAGTTAGTCACTTCATTAACAACTGAAGGTTACATTCTAGCACTTAAAAGGTTTATCTCACGAAGGGGAAAACCTGTTCAAATATATTCGGATCATGGGAGGAATTTTATAGGTGCAGTTAAGGAGTTTACAGACTTCATAAAAGATAGCTCTCAGAATATAATTGACTATGCCACTAATAATAACATTGAATTCAAATTCATACCTCCTTATGCACCACACTTTGGCGGTTTGTGGGAAGCAGGAGTAAAGTCCTGCAAGCACCATATTACACGTGTGATAGGAAATGCAAATCTTACATACGAAGAGTTCAGCACGGTTTTAACTCAAATTGAAGCTGTCCTGAACTCTCGTCCTATGTATCCTATGTCTCCAGATCCTGATGACTACACACCTCTTACTCCAGCCCATTTCCTGGTCGGTCGGCCACTCACTGCTCCAGCCTGTGAAGATACCACTACCCGAGCTGTACATGCATTATCACGGTTCCAGCGACTCGAACAGCTCAGACAACATTTCTGGAAGCGATGGTCTACTGAATATATTTCGGAGCTACAGAGAAGGACTAAATGGAAAGAAAACAAAGAGACAATTACACCGAATTCTCTAGTACTAATCAAGGATGATAATCTACCGCCACTGAGGTGGCGCTTGGGAAGGATTATTTCTCTATCACCAGGGAAGGACGGCGTGTCAAGAGTCGCATCCATTCGAACTGCGACAGGCGTCATTCAGCGAGCCTCTTCCAAGATATGCCCTCTTCCGGTGTCTACTTCGGACACCGCAGACACTGGCCTCCATTCTCCACGGCACAGACAGACTTCTGTTGAGAGCAATCAGTAGCTCTCAAGGCGGGCGAGTATGTTCCTGCGTTACGCCATCTAGCGTTGAAGTCGTGAACTATTATAATCAAGATCACAATTATTATCGACACAACAAGATACAGCGGAACCTACGGCGAAAAACTTCCACTGTGATCGGCGAGATGGCGCTTTTATCCCCGGAAGGAACACAACAGCCATTTTTCAAGACACACATCTCATCTTTATGTCGTACGATACGCCTCACAATATTTTATTACTGTACTTGTAAAAGACCTAATAAATTCTTAAAATTAATAAAAATAAAACATTCATTGGACGCCTTCCTGGAGCTATTAATTCCTATGGAAAATCGCATTAAAAAACATCAAGTCGTCAACAAACATGATTATGGCCAATCCCTGGAGGATACGCTTAGGCGAAAGAGTAGGTTTGGTGAACCGCTAGAGGTTTATTATTATGAAGAATTAGCCATCGTGAACCGGTGTGACATCGAAGGGAAACGAGCCGTGGACTGCATTATCCATGGATTAAGTGACAAGACAATTAGATCCAGCGATAAGCGTTACGATGTACGCAGCCTGATCAACTCCATTTTCTGATGAGTAATAAAGAGAACCAACCGCCGCCCGATCGCTTTCATTTTAATAAAACAAAGTAGTCGACTGAATCCACAGCGGGAAGTAATAATGACAATAGGGATAAATCAGTTAAGACTTCAAAAAAAATTCAAGTTACAAATTATTTTGTTTTAACTGTAGGGAAAAAGGTTACCCGTATCTTAAATGCCCCAAACCTCTGGTCCAATGTACAGGATGTCGTAGGTTCGGTCATAAAATGGAAACTTGCAGAGTCCCTTTTTTTTTTGAAAACCGTGATAATCTAGGTAACATTCCTAAAATCATGCGCATACTTACCTCTAAGTCGGGCTCAAAATATTTCAATACAGTTAGGGTAAATGACACCTCTATGATATCGTTTATAGATTTCGGTAGCGAAGTTTCGCTCATAAAACAAACAACGACACTGATTTTGGGGTAGACTTGTGATCAACCCCCGACTCCATTAAAAGTTTTGGTAGTAATTTTATTTTGTCCATGGGCAGGACACAGGTTAATTTATGCATCGACGGTGTTAGTGCGGATGTTTTGTGTCACGTGGTTGACAGTAATCTGCTCAATTGTCCGATATTAGTAGGACAGTCCTTCACCGAACAGAAGCAGGTGCTGGTATTCAAGAATGCCAACGAATTGAGGTTTTATTATGATGATGAATTCCCTTTTGCTAACGGTGGTAGTGGTGATACTGCGAGTGTAAAGGTCGTCTCCGCTTCATGCGCAAGATTGAGTGGAGAGGCGATTATCAGAGCTCGTACTGATGTTGTGATTAATTGATATGTTAGGCTTAGCGGAAGAGTCGTGGGGAAGCCAAACCGAGAATTCACGATAGCCGGCGGGTTATACAAAGTAGAGGAAGGTCAGCTCTTTGTTCATATTACCCCATTGTCAGCTTTTGTTATATTGATGAAGGTGATATTATGGGTGGATGAAATAGAGTTCAGATTGTCAATCATATTTGTACATCACCCACAGACCTCGTTGGCGAGCATTTAGGTATAGAGCCTAAAGATGTTAACTTTAGCAAAAACGCTTGAAGAGCCACATAAACGACGTCTATTTTAACATTTTGAACGAATACAAACATTGCTTCGCGCAATCATTAGAGGAGTTGGGATGTACAAATATGACTGAAATGAAAATTGAATTGAATAATGAGCGTCCTGTGGTTTACCGGCCTTACATATTGTCGCACAAGGAACGACAACAAGTAAGAGAAATGGTTGGTGAGATGATGAATGCGGGGATTGTACGAGAAATTTTATCGGAATATGCGAGTCCAATTATGTTGGTTCGTAAGAAGGACGGTAAACAAAGGCTCTGTGTTGATTATAGGTTTCTGAATTCAATGACAGTTAAGATAAGGTACCTGATGGCAGTGATTGAAGACGAGATTGCTCGATTAGTGGGGCAGGCCTACTTTATAACTTTGGATCTGGCATCTGGATACTACCAGGTGCCTATTGCAGAAGAATCGAAACCCTTAACTTCCTTTATCACCCCAGACGACCAATATGAATTTAATCGTATGCCGTTTGGGTTGGCTAACGAACCAGCTGTATTTCAAAGGCTGATGAATAAGGTATTGGTTTCCGCTAGGTTCTCAGAAGCTACTGCTTACATCGATGACGTATTAACTTACGAAAAGGATGTAGAAGAGTGTTTGGATAGGTAAGAAAGGGCTTTACAGTTGATAGAAAAGGCAAGCCTAACTCTGAATTTGGCAAAATGTAATTTCTTACAGCAGAATTATTAACTATTTGGGTTATGATATTAGCGCTGCTGGGGTGCGGCCGGCTGACAAAAAGACACAGTCAGTGTTTGATGTTCCTCGTCCCACCAGTCCACATTCCGTCCGCCAATTTTTGGGACTAGTAGGATATTTTCGGAAAATTTATAAGGAGTTACGCGTCTTTATCACATCCGTTGAATAAGTTGCTCAAGAAGGATGTGGAATGGTGTTGGACTGAGGAACAAGAAGCCGCATTTGTTGATCTCAAGAGTAGTCTGATAGATAGGCCAATCTTAGCCATTTACGACCCGACCGCCGAAACACAGTTGCACACTGACGCCAGTGAAGTGGGCGTCAGTGGAATATTGATGCAGCGACGTAATGGAAACGACACCTACCATCCCGTAGCGTACTATAGTCGCCAGACATCTCCAGAAGAGAAAAGGTTTATAAACTTGAGACTCTTGCTATAGGTAGTAAGTTCGCTCAAAAGTTTCGGGTTTATCTTCTGGGTCAGAATTTCAAAATCATGACCGATTGTAGTGCGTTGCGCTCCATGCTTTCCAAACGCGATTTGGTTAGACGTATTGCCCGCTGGTGGCTGTTTTTGCTTTTTGAATATCGTGCTGGCACGAAAATGTCGCACGTGGACCTTCTATTTCGGAACCCAATTGAGGATCTTAGTTCAATGGAAATTGACGCTGGTCTTTACCCGACGGTTATGTCAATCAATGAGGGGGACAGGTTGTAGACTCTTCAATTAGGTGATAGTGAACTGGGTCGCATTCGGGAATTTCTTACCACTGATATTGATGCAGATGGGTTAAAGTACATAACAGAAAACTAATTCAAATGAGGGCCTATTCCACGTAAACGAAAAGTCGAGGTGCCTTTTCACACCCTGTACATCAATCACCTTGGACCTTTTTGTGCGATCAAAGAGAGGAAAACTCTTACCTATTGGTAGTCGTAGATGCCTTTACGAAATTTAAAATCAGGCCAGTCAGAAATACCAAAAACAGTTACAACAACGCGAGAATTAGAAGATATTTTCTATACGTTCAGAAACCCAGATCGAATTATTAGCGACCGCGGTACTTTCTTCACATCGTACGTGTTCAAACGTTTTGCTCGGATAAAGGTATTAGACACGTGTTGAACGCAGTTGCAAGTCCTAGGTCCAATGGACAAGTAGAGCAGTGTAATCGCAGGATGTTAGGGTCGTTAACTGCGCAAAATCTTAATTTTGACAAGAACGTCTGGGATGACAAGATAGGTAGAGTCCAATGGGGCATGAACAACACCCGTCGGAAGACAACGGGACGGACTGAGGTAATGTTTGGACTTCAGATGGATGCGGAAATTAATCCTATGTTGAACGAAATAGTATGCGAAACGCAAAATTATACTTTATTGTCAGTTCGGGAATCCCTTAAAGATGTAAAAATTGACGATTCAAAGTGTAACAATGTTACCTACTGAATAAACATATTTTTGAGTTTGAATTTGTTGGGATTGATGACTACTTCATTTAACAAATCGAATGTCACCCTGGATTCACGTTAATGATGATAAAGAAAGTAGTGATGAAGATGACTGATTGTGTCATTATTATATACAATCAAAAGAAAGTAAGTAGAGGTACTGTTTGTTGGATGAAACTGTAAGATGTGTATTTAGTAATAGCTTGAGAAGGAGGGCTCATAGCTATTTAGTTAAGGTGACTTTCAATTTTGTGAGGAGGGTTCACAATTATTTTAATTATCGTATATAAGAAGGAAGGGTTTGTATACGATAGTTACAAGTGTGAGAAAGAAGGTTCACACTCAATTGCTTTGCAATAGTTCGTGAGAAAGAAGGGTTTGCGAACTATTGCCAACTTGAATAGCTTTATAATGTTATGATTATTTTAATTATCGTATATAAGAAGGAAGGGTTTGTATACGATAGTTACAAGTGTGAGAAAGAAGGTTCACACTCAATTGCTTTGTAATAGTTCGTGAGAAAGAAGGGTTTGCGAACTATTGCCAACTTGAATAGCTTTATAATATTATGATTATTTTAATTATCGTATATAAGAAGGAAGGGTTTGTATACGATAGTTACAAGTGTGAGAAAGAAGGTTCACACTCAATTGCTTTGCAATAGTTCGTGAGAAAGAAAGGTTTGCGAACTATTGCCAACTTGAATAGCTTTGTAATATTATGATTATTTTAATTATCGTATATAAGAAGGAAAGGTTTGTATACGATAGTTACAAGTGTGAGAAAGAAGGTTCACACTCAATTGCTTTGCAATGGTTCGTGAGAAGGAAGGGTTTGCGAACTATTGACAACTTGAGTAGCTTTATATTATGATTATTTTAATTATCGTATATAAGAAGGAAGGTTTGTATACGATAATTACAAGTGTGAGAAAGAAGGTTCACACTCAATTGCTTTGCAATGGTTCGTGAGAAGGAAGGGTTTGCGAACTATTGACAACTTGAATAGCTTTATATTATGATTAGAAAGAAGAGCTGATGTTTCACCCCGTAAATGTGATTATATGTCGTTGTAGTTTTAGATTTTAAGTGAAGCTTTGTAACTGTTCTCGATGAGTGTGGAATCACTTGGCCCGCCGAATGTTAGGTTTGAACATTAGACGTTTTGTCTACGTGCATGAGGACATGCACGACGTCAGGATGGTCGAATGTTAGGTTTTCCGTAATTTTGTGCGAATTTGTGTTGCCCTCATATGGCAACACTAGGAGAAAGGGTATAAAAAGGCGTGTTTGTCTTTCATTGGGGTTGGATCGCTCTGTCTTGCCGAGTGCTCGGAGGTAGCTCTCACGTCTACCCACACTGCAGCCATCGACGTTGAGGCAGGGGGGGTATTTTATTAAAATACCCTCCTGATACCGCGGCTCCAATCGGTATCACCGTTATCACCCTATCCACCCCCGGCCTCCCACCAGCGGGTCTCACCGGGGAGGGTGTGATAACGCGTGCTCTGCCAGGCGGACCGCCAAACCTCGCACGCAAGCAGTCCAAACGCCGCTTCACCGCGCCTCGGCTGTAACGGGGTGAGCATGGCTCCCCCAACGGCCGGAGTGACCAAGCGCAGGTCGCGCGTGTTTGTGCGCACCTGCATCCCGAATTTATCCACCGCCACCGCTGCAATCGTAGCCATGACGCCAGTACCGCCATTCACTATTGGCTCAACCCACCGGCCGCCCGTTTTCCCGCTGCCCCTGCCCCAACTTCCGGGAGCAGAGGCCGCGGCAAAGAGGACTACCACGCCGCCGGAGCGGCCCCCGCCGCAACCCCGCGCGAGGACTACACCGCCGACTGCACTCTCCATGCCCTTACTGGACATGGAGACAACGCCGCCGCGTTCATACGCGGCGGTGTTGAACACCAATCCGGCTTCGCCGCCGCACGCGCCGCCGCGCCCGTCCCTCCGGACGACGCCCACGCCATCGCCGCCGTCCAAGAAGACCACCCAGCAGCCGCCGCTCGCCCCAGCGAGCAGGAAAATCCCGCCCATAGTGGTGGACCAGCTGCCGAACTGGCCGCACCACTTCCGCCAGCTGCGGGTGATGCTGGGCCACGTCCCGAACGCGCGCCCCTACGGGAAGGGCGTACGCTTCCTGGCGAGGACCGAGGAAGAGTTCCGGCTCTACCAGCGGTACCTCACCACCCTGGAGAGAGCCACGGGTCTCTCCTGGTTCGCGTACGCCCCCCCGGCGGAGCGCTCGCTGAAGCTGGCCGTACGAGGCCTCCCGTTCGACACTGATACCGCCGATTTGGAGAAGGAGCTGCGGGCCCGCGGCTATGAACCAATCTACATCCGCCCCATCCAGGCCAGAGAGGGAAGATCGGGCTGTATCTACTTCGTGGAGATCCGTAGGACGCTGGGCTTCCAGCAGGTCTACGAGATCTCCGACCTCCTCTGCATGCCCGGCGTCAAAGTCGAGGCGTGGAGAGGGCGAAGAGGTGCAGCCCAATGCCACCGCTGCCAGCAATTTAGGCACAGCAGCCATAATTGCCACCGTCCTGCTGCCTGTGTCCGCTGTGGTGGGAACCACGCGGCCAAAGACTGTCTGCGCCCCCGGGAGGTCCCGGCAACCTGCGCTAACTGCGGGGGGACGCACCCGGCAAACAGCCCTTCGTGTCCCATCAAACTGCGCGAGCTGCGCAACACAAGGGCGGGTACTGCGCCACTGACCAGGACACCAAGAGGAACTACACCAGCACCCTCCACCGTGGTGGATCCCTCCAGCGAGCCGACTGCACAAAACTCGCTCATGGCCGCGGCGAACGGCCCAGATGGGCCAAAGCCGCAAAGGCCGAAGCGGGTCCGCAAGAGGACGAAGCCCGCCCCCACCGATACCACCACCGCTGAACCGATCGCCGTGGAATCCGTCCCCCTGCAGCCCTCGACATCGATGACAGCAGCCGCCGCCCCTCCCAAGGGGAAGAAGGCGAGGCCCCGAGCGGAGGCACCCGCAGATTCCGCCAACGACGAGAAGTTGGAAGTGTTGGAGCAGTCTATCCAGCTGCTCCACGACATCCTGGCGGCCATCCGCACAAGGACTGACCCAGTGCCCATCATCGTGGGAGGCCTGGCATCCCTGCTGGGCCAACTCACCGGTGGGCACTGACTACCAACACCGGACTGGACCGGGGCTGCCCACATCCACTACTCCTCGTCGAGTAGTCAGGATTGTGGCCACCCCCCCGGGGGATGAGTTGACGCTTCCAGTGGCAGTGGAAGCAGTCCTCTCCCCCCTCCAGCCGACCCGACACCAGCTGCCCCGGCGACGGAGCAGCTCCCCTGACATGACACCACCGCCAGCTGACGGGCGCTCACTGGGCCTCCCCCAACGGGGAACCACCCGGTGGGCTCGACCTCGCTGGCGGCACCACGGACAAGACCAACCATCGGGCTCACGGAGGGGCGATCATCGCCCGCCGTGTCCCACCCTCGTGCCACGCCCGTTTTAGCGGGCGGCGACTGCCACCACATTAGAGGGGCCACGCCCCGTGAATGTCTCCCCGTCGCGGGCTTCGCCCGCGACGAGAAGAAACCACACGGTACGGCATTGGGGTTCTTTTGATTCGAGCACGCATCGAAGGCAGACGTACCATTTTGAACACGTGTACACTTGTGTTTGAGCACGCGTGCGTTTTGGAAATTTAGAGTAAGTAACCAATATACTTATTATTTATTATTTCAATGGTTGTTTTATTTATAGAGCATGTACCTGAGGCAGCTTTATGTATATCCAGGTATGCGTATGTTAGTTAATGATCATGTTACCGTGGTCTTATTACAATTTAATATTAATTTCGAAATAAAATACTAGAAATATTATGATTATTTTTACCTATATTTTCGTTTGTCCATGTCCGTCCAGTTTTTTACTACCAGGTGCATAGCTTGATATAGTACACTATTCTATAAAGGTCATCCTTCAGTTCATGATAAAAAAAACCTCGTTACAGTCCCATGTAGTCGTCACTTATATGGGATTGCCATACGGCAGTTATAACCGCACTTGTTTAACACACACTGAAAACGCACACGCACTTTGTATTCTCGCACTACGAACGCACGCGCCCTGGGTAGTTTCTCACTATTAGGTACTTAGATTCGACGGCTTTCTTGTTCTCGTTGCTCCTCTCTGCGCTGGAATGATCTAAATCTTGCAAGCATGTGTCCACTCATCTGTTCCTGCATCCATTTTTCGTGGCATTTTTTGTATATTTTGTATAAGATATATACGACTATGACACTCAACAACACACACATAAATATCGTCATGAAGCTGGTTCTCTCAAGATGTTCGCCGATGTTCCTCAAAACTGCATCATTATTACCTCCCGCCGAATTTTGAGCCAAAAACACTTCCTCCTTTTCCACTCTTGATTGACACATCCTGATTTATTTAGTTTATTTTTCCGTGGCGTTAATGTAAAATAAAAAAAATGCATGTACGTGATCCGCGCCGCGCACCCGATCCATCCTGGCAGGGTCGCCATGTGGAAAAGGTGTGTTGTTAAGTAATTGAAAAGACGTGTGTTCTTATTAACGTCTCGTTTATTACTAGAGCCAAGTACATACTAAATCGGTATCTTACTCTATAACTATAACTAAGTTACACCACTACAGCGCCATGATGATGCTAGCAATTTTAATTGAGATTCATTCCACTCGCTCAACTGGTTCGACCACCCCCACATTTCCAAACTTCCAGCGTCATGTGTTCTACTTTGGGAGGTGGAAGGCCCGTCGAGGTGTCTATTAAATATTGGTCTAAGTGTGGGATCGTAAATGGGGCTCCTATGGCTCTCGACTTGAGATCTGCCCTCCAAAACACTCGTTCCCACCGAGGAACCACCATTAGGAAGATACCCTCTGCTTGATTGAGATGGGAGAGAATTTTGGGGATTAAATAGGGGGAGGAAATGCCCACGCTAGTGGATAATTCCAAAGCCGGGAAAAGGCGTCGTGGTAAATCGCTTGAGGATCGTTCAGGTCCAGAGACACGTAATTCACAACTACATGTGCATTGGCAGAAGCAAACAGGTCTATTACCGGTACTCCCATTTTTTGAAAGATAATGTCCGTGCATACTGGTAACAGATGCCACTCTGGGGGGTTCGGTGGTTGGGCAGTTATATGAATTTGATGACGCTCTAACAGATGAAATATTTTGGTTGTTATCTCCAACATAGATAGACCCATAGATTTCGTTCCGCCCTCGTTTCGGATATAGGCTGAGGCTGTCTTGTAGTCGGTCTGCCAAAGGAGAGTGGATCGAGATAGAATTTGATGATGGTGTTGTAATTTCCATTCATTAGGTACATTTTTATTGTAAAAAGTAATATTTCACGCTTCTCACTAAAGATGTAATAATCACGAAATTACATAAATACTTAATTAACAAAGATAATGCTATTTACTGCACTCGTCAAAAAGCCCGCCCCTGACTAATCCGGGCGCGAAGGTGCCCATTATACTAGCCGCATTTCCTCGCTGTACAGCAATGGACAACCTTTGCGCCAAGAACAATCCTGCACGGGGGTCATCTCCACTCTCTCTTAAACGACGTTGTGTTGTAATATCTTTAACAAGACCGTCATTTCTTTTCTGTTGCAATGCAGCTGTTTCTCCTGTTCGGACCACGTTCCCGACAGTGTGAGATGATCTAATTGCGCTCCCAAAGCTAGATCGGAGGTATCGGTTACAAGATAGCGGATAGCGTTTGGTCAATTGGAATTTGGTAAGGTGGTTGAGGAAGACCAGAACCGATCGAAAGTGGATTCTGCCCCTTGGCACCATGAAACTAGCGAAGCTCAGCATACCGGTTAGACTTTGAAGTGTTTTGAAGTCTATGTGGCGACTCTCTAATAGAGGAACAATTTTGGAATGTAAGGTGGTCATCTTCTTTTTCGGGAGGACTTTTTCGTTTTTCCAAGTGTCCCATAGAACACCTAAAAATACTAGACTTTTCTGAGGCACTAGTATGGATTTGTCTAGACTTATTTGCCATCCTAGATAGTGAAGTCTCCGAATTAGAATTTTCACATGCGATTGCAAGGTCTGCCAATCTTGGTGGACTAAGAGAAAGTCGTCCAAATAAACGATAATACGTAAGCCTTGATTTTTCAGAGTTTGTGCAACCCAATTCGTTAAGGAAGCAAAGACTTTTGGGGCTGTACTGAGCCCGAATGGTAGACAGGTCATTTGCATTAATTTTCCTTTGTAAATTAGTCTTAAAAAAAAACGTCTGTGTGACTGAGCTATTGGAAGATGAAAGTATGCTTGTGACAGGTCTACCTTGCACATCCAGTCTTTGGGTTGTAGAAACTCTGGGACGCGATGGACATTTATTAAACTGAAACGATCTGTTATAACAAACTCGTTCAGAGCTGACAGATTGAAAATGGGACGGAAGGTCCCGTCGCTTTTCGGAACAAGGAACATTGGCGAAATGAAACTCGGGGTTGGTCGTACTACTTCTACTATACCTTGGTTTTTCATTTGACTTAATATAGAAGTCATGTCGTTGGACACAGCAGTGCTGAATTGATTGTTGCTTAATTTTGGACTGATAAGTGGTGGCTTCTTGGCAAAGGGAATGCGGTATCCTTTTATGATTTTTAACAGATAACTTGGAGCACCCATCTGACGCCACCTGTCGTAAAATAGAAGTAGTTTGCCCGCCCTGAACGTTTGATAGTCAATACTTACGCTTTTTGTTATTGTAGTCAATGGGCGATCCGGCACGTTTTCGGTTGTCTCTGTCTTGTTGCCTTCCTCTATTTCCTTGCCTGCCACCTCGTGAGCGAAAGGAACCTGAACCTCTCATACTGCCAGTATATTGTGGGCGTGATTCATTATACCCCTGACCCTGCGAGGGACGGGCATGAGAACAACCCTGCGGGGGTTGATAAGTATGGGGAATGTGCGATGACGCACAACATCCATGTGAGGTACCCTGCGAGGGCCTAAATCAAATTCAAATTCAAAAATATCTTTATTCAGTAGGTAACATAGTTACACTTTGAATCGTCAATTTTACGTAACGAACGTCTCATCCGCCTAAAACTACTGCAGCTTCTCACAACCTGTATAGCCGGGGAAAAGAAGCTGCAAGAAAAACCTCGGCACAGGGCCCTAGACGTTCTTTAAACATACATACATACATAAACTCACGCCCGTAATCCCTAATGGGGTGGGCAGAGCCACAAGTAATCAAAGACAAAAAAATAAAAAAAAAAAATAAAAATAAACATAAAACATAAAATATTGGTATAAAATTGAGTAATTTAGCTGCTTAATATCGGTTCTCAGACAGTTAATCCCATGCATTCATATCTTCTAAATAATCACTAACTTTATAATAACCTTTTTTGTAAAGTTTTTGTTTCTCTACGTCTATTGTCAGTTACTCACCGTCAGGCAACTGTTCGTTCTCTGGACAATTATAATGCAACATTCACGTACACCCTATGATTGTTCTATTGCGAATAGGCGTAACTGTTTGGTTGCTCCCCATAATCTATTTAGGACCGCTTTTAGTCGTAGATTTTATTGCTTCCTGGGACCCTTTTTGTACAACAAACTCCACCGTGAGCTAGAAATATATGGGTTAAACAGATACGAGTGCAAAAGGAGGGTGACTATCTGGCTTCAAAGTTACAATTATGATACCACCGAAGCGTTGCTTCATCCTTTGCGTTAGTTAATTTTCCATTAACCTGTCTTTGCCTGTTCTAGAAGTGGATGGCTGGTGACGGCTATCTGTTGGGTACCAGCAATAATTGCCCAGAAGAACACACACACACACACACTTGCGTATCTCGAAGGTTCCTGTCAGTTTTTCCCTTATTTAATTTCTTTTTTTTTATTTCTGTTTTTTTTTTTGATATATTTTTTGGATTATATAATTATACATTTCTCTAATATTTGTAGCTACCTAGTAACACATTAGAATATATTAAATAATTACCAAGGGTTGGGGCCTGGTGACCTGTAGTACAAGGGAAATCCTTTTACAAGCACCAGCTCCCTTAAAATACACTTGTATCACAATGTTAGCCAACTAAGAAAATTTTTTTTTGTTTTGTTTTGTGTTTTAAGTGGAGAAATAAACATTTTTATTATTATTATTATTATTTTTTAACTACTGTCTTAAAACAGTTGAAAGGCAAATTCTGAATGTCAATGGGAATCTTATTGTAAAAACGTATACATTGCCCCTTAAAAGATTTAGTAATCTTATGTAATCGACTGACTTGTAAAGCAAGTTTATTTTTATTCCTGGTATTAACAATGTGCCGATCGCTATTTTTCGCAAATAATCCTATATGTTTTTTTACATATATTAAGTTTTCAAAGCGCCTGCCCCTGCGAGGGGAGGCGAGCAGGCCTGTTGTTGTGACCAGCTTGCGAAGCTGAGACAGAAGTGCCTTGCTTATTGACTGGGAAGAACACTTTGCGGACTCCTCCCGCTTTTTCCAGGAATAGTGATAATGAATCGGCTTTAAATAATGCGTCGCGTGCATGGTTCACTATACCATCTCGCCTCATCTGAATGATTTCTGCTCTGTGACCGCAGATCATTTGAAGCAGATCTGATGAAATTCTAAAAACATCGCCCCTAAGGAATAATTCACTTATTTTATCACTAATGCTCTCAAAAGACAATTCTGAATTTTGTGCCCATTGTAGAAGATTTTTAAGTGATTCTTGCAATGCATCTCGCTGTTTAAGAACGCAAAAGGTTAATGCAGCATAAGATTTATCTGCGTACGACAAATGGCGTAATGAGTCATAAGATTTGAGTTCATCGTTCACTTCTAGATCAATAAATCCGGGGGTATGGTTATATATCTTTTGGGCTTCGGAATATCGCACTTCTGACCATTCGGCACTATCAAAGTGTTGAATTTCATTTAAAATCTTTAAAAGACTTTCAGGCGTTTTAGGTACTGATGGCTCCTTTAATTTTGTCTCAATGTCGATATTAATATTGAGCGAGTGATCAACGGAATTATCGCTGTAATACAAATCGCGACTTACGTTATCATCCACTAATTTATCACTATTAACACAGCACCTAGGAACCTGACCTCGGCGGCTGCGGCGACGAGCATGCCTATTTCCTCTTTTTTTAAGATGGCGGCGACGGCGGCGCCGGCGGCGTCGGCCAGAGGACGAACTCGTTGAAGACGAGTCAGAGCTACTAGAACTGGAACTAGACGTAGACGGTTCACGACGTTTACGTTTTTTATCCCTAGTCTCCGCCCGGGGGCTTGGCCTTGAATTTGTAGCGGGACGACTTCTATCCATATTTTCTCTAATTGAGGTTATGCCATCATTGTCACTACATTTGCTCATTTTTATTCGAATCCTACTGATTATTGAGTGATAGGTTCAACTTTATGAATTAAATGAGGATTAATAGGATGGATTTGATTCACTTGACCACACAATCCACGTGCCACTTATAGTCGATCTTGATTTTTCTTTAATCTTCGCCAATCACTTCGTATTAATTTATTTACAATTTACTGTTTATGATCTTCTCTGAAATCCGGCTCGAAGGACCATGAATATGCCTGATATGACTTTTTACTGATTTTAAGGGATTTAGGTAGCAATGAAACAGCACCATGTTCGACGTAATTACGTGTAATCAATGGAACCGAAAAAAAAAACGCGTGTCAAAAACAATTAACTAATAAAAACTATTGCAAATAAATTGCTATTATAAATTGAAGAGGCGTTTCGAATAATATTGACTCTAAACACTAATATTGTGGCGCCCCCTAGTGAGTTACAGACATGACACCTATCTAATAACATGAACTCATCAAACACAAACCCGTTATTGAAAACCGCATCAAAATCGGATCATTAGTTTAGAAGATAAGTGATAACATTACTTTGCACAAACGCACACACAAACATCTCTCACCCTAAACGCATATACCTGCTCCGTTCCGTCGTGGGTAATAAATAAATAATACCCAAATCTATACCGTTCCTTTAATATAATCCTTAATATTCAAATTAAAAGTACGCAGACAAAGTCGCGGGTACCAGCTAGTTATCTATACTTATAATAAATCTGTAGAGAGGTCAATTCTGTACATTAAATATTTTTTCAAAATAACTATCAGGGGGTGATAAGTGGTCGATACTGATGCCAAAAATGCAATCAGTAAAATTTTTGTCTGTCTGTCTGTCTGTCTGTCTGTCTGTCTGTCTGTCTGTCTGTATGTTCCTTATAGAAACAAAACCTACTGGACGGATTTTAATGAAACTTGGTACAATTATTCTTCACACTCCTGGACAGGTTACAGTATACTTTTCATCACGCTACAATCAATAGGAGCAGAGGAGTGAAGGGAAATTCTTTTGTATGAAAAATCTAAACCACTCAAGTTAGACGTTTGAAATTTGGCATGCAGGTACCTTAGATACCGTAGACGTATACTAAGAAAGGAATTCCCGAAAATCCTACGGGAACGGGAATTAGCGGGAAAATCCTTTTGTATGAAAAATCTAAACCACTCAAGTTAGACGTTTGAAATTTGGCATGCAGGTACCTTAGATACCGTAGAGGTGTACTAAGAAAGGAATTCCCGAAATTCCCACGGGAACGGGAATTAGCGGGAAAATCCTTTTGTATGAAAAATCTAAACCACTCAAGTTAGACAATTGAAATTTGGCATGCAGGTACCTGAAGTACCGTAGAGGTGCACTAAGAAAGGAATTCCCAAAATTCTCACGGGAACGGGAATTAGCGGGAAAATCCTTTTGTATGAAAAATCTAAACCACTCAAGTTAGACGTTTGAAATTTGGCATGCAGATACCTTAAGTACCGTAGTGGTGCACTAAGAAAGGAATTCCCGAAATTCCCACGAGAACGGGAATTAGCGGGAAAATCCTTTTGTATGAAAAATCTAAACCACTCAAGTTAGACCTTTGAAATTTGTCATGCAGGTACCTTAGGTACCGTGGAGGTGCACTAAGAAAGGAATTCCCGAAATTCCCACGGGAACGCGAATTAACGGGAAAATCCTTTTGTATGAAAAATCTAAACCACTCAAGTTAGACGTTTGAAATTTGGCATGCAGGTACTTTAGTAAACTTAAAGCTTAGTTGCAACAGGATATTACAAAATTCCCACGGGAACGGTAGTTAGCGGGAAAATCCTTTTGTATGAAAAATCTAAACCACTCAAGTTAGACAATTGAAATTTGGCATGCAAGTACCTTAAGTACCGTGGAGGTGCACTAAGAAAGGAATTCCCAAATTCCCACGGGAACGCGAATTAACGGGAAAATCCTTTTGTATGAAAAATCTAAACCACTCAAGTTAGACGTTTGAAATTTGGCATGCAGGTACTTTAAACTTAAAGCTTAGTTGCAACAGGATATTACAAAATTCCCACGGGAACGGTAGTTAGCGGGAAAAAACATTTGTATGAAAAAATCAAATCTAAATAAAAGGAGAAACTGACTGACTCAGTGACTGACATATATCAACGCATAGCCTGAACGGCTAAACGTAGGCATTTGAAATTTGGAAGGGACATAGCTTAGGTACCGTAGAGGTGCACTAAGAAAGGAATTCCCGGAATTCCCACGGCAACGGAAATTAGCGGGAAAATCTTTTTGTATGAAAAATCTAAACCGCTTAAGTTAGACGCTTGAAATTTGGCATGCAGGTACCTTAGTTAACTTAAAGCTTAGTTGCAACAGGATATTGCAAAATTCCCACGGAAACGGGAGTTAGTGGGAAAAAAACATTTGTATGAAAAAATCGAAACCGCGTAAGATAGATATTTTCAATTCAATTCAATTAAATTATTTATTGCATTCCATGTAGTACAATAGGGTGTTACATAGGCATAGGAACTAAAACATGGACCCTATAGGGCACAGCAACGTTGAAGGGAAGAGAGGAAGTGTGTATTAAAATTAAAACTCAATGAACAATCAATTAAAAAAAAACAATTCAATCAATTGATTCAATCTAGCACGCATGCATACCTTAGTAAATATAAAGTTTATTTTTGGCTGTATTTTGAAAAATGGGAGTTATTGGGAAAAAAAAATGTACTTATGAAAAAATCTAAACTGCATAAGTATGCACTCCCACACACACAAAGATCTCTCTCTTATATAACACGCCACGCGGACGAAGTCGCGGGCAAAAGCTAGTAATATATATAGCTACAAACCCATGTACTGACTGACTGACTTACTCACTGACAGGGTTGTTTTCCCAGAAGGAGCGTCGGGGGGGTAAAAATCGTGATCGTGGTAAAACTGCTCCGCATCAGGGAGACACCCCACAGTCTGGCAAAACTATCACACCTTGAACGATTCTTTTTTCACGAAACCTATTTAATTCACTATTAGAGAGGGCTCAGGAGCGCCTCAGTTCTCTCCCTGCACACGTTACCTTGTTGTTATTGCGGGTTTGCTTTGTGGTTCCGAGGGTAACCTATTTGGTGCGCACGTCTCCGACTTGGCTGTTCCCAACGGAAGTGGCATCCTTCGACGCGGTTACCAAGCTTTCCGTAGAGGGCATTCTCAATGTCTCGCTCGACAGTACCCAGTGGACTCAGACGTCCCTGCCTATACGGCTGGGTGGCCTAGGAATAAGGTGTATGGGGAATATAGGAGTACCTGTATTCTTGGCATCAGCACATGGGGTCTCAGACCTGGTGTCATCTATATTGTCACCCGCTACTGGTAGAGTGAGTTATACCCTTCGCTGACGGCGCGTTGACTGTATGGTGGGGTCTCACTCCTGCTTCCACGGTACCCGAGGCTCTGTGTTCTCAGTGAGGGTGGGACGACACTCAGGCGACGGCTGTTCTTCAGCGTTTGGTGGAGAATGCCTCAGGGGTGGATTTGGCCAGGCTACGTGCGGTGTCACAGCCGGAAGCAGGTGCGTGGCTGCATGCAATACCTTCTCCGCACAGGGGACTTTCCTGGATAATGACTCCGTGCGGGTGGCGGTTGCTCTCCGCCTGGGCTGCAACGTTTGCGAACGTCATTTATGCGTTTGTGGCTCTATGGTGGAGGCCGATGAACATCACGCCTTAAGTCTTATTTACAAAGTTTCTTGGAATAATAGTAGATAAAAATTGCAGTTGGAAAAATCATGTTGAACAAGTGTGTAATAGAATAAATAATAATTCATAATTTATTCATAAACAATATCATTGTATGCGAATGTCAGGTAAGTAACAATTATCAAAAAATCAAAATCAAAAAGTATTTATTTTCTTTTCTTACATGTTTTTTCTTAAACTAATTACTGGAGCCTCCTTTTAAGCAAAATATGCCTGTACCAGGAGACCCCGCTCTTCTATAACAATAGTAAATAGGTAAGAAAGTTTTGTTACCTTTACGTTTTACAAATAAGCAATTAAAGAATGTTTGTATAATGTGTGTATGTGTGTGTGTATGTGTCTGTGTGTGTGTGTGTGTGCGTGCGTGTGTGTGTGTGCGTGCGTGTGTGTACGTGTGTGTAAGTGTGGGCGTGCTCGGGCAATGAGGGTAGATTCCTCCTGTCTAGCCCTACGACGAAAGTCTTGGGGTCGGTTTTGAAGCCACTAGACAGGAGGAGTGTGCTCGTGTTGTGCAGGCGAGTGTAGTTACTATCCTATAATTTGATTCCTTAATAGGTATATGTATAATGGTAATAGATTATTGTTTTTAGTAAATAGTTTGTAGTAAATTCTCACATTCATCATAATTAATATTTTTTAACCAAGTTGTTAGGGCACGTTTGCATTCATGGTAATTTTTTGTATATATTTGTAGTATTTTGTTTATTTTATTATATAAAAAAGATGATTTGTGTTTGTATTGATTCCTCGCGAAAGATGTTTTGGTTTTGAAAGTACTTATTACAATATCCTTCCGCCTTTTTTGTTGTATAGTAGGATCGTGTCTAAGGTATTTGTGGGTTTTCAAAATAATGTGCAAGACATATAGTTTTCGAACCGACAACAGGTCACATAATTTGTATAGGCTCTCAGTAGAATATCTCCGTTTCTTGAAGTACATTGTCTTTAGTAGAGCTCTTTGGCCTTTTTCTACTTCGAGAAAATGAGTTTTACATGCACCTCCCCATACAGAGATACAATAAGTTAATATAGATTGCACTAGTGCAATGTATATCTCATTAAAAAGGTTCTTTGATGAGTTAGGTTGAGTTTTACGTGTCGGAACCACATGCCTTAATGTTTTAAACATCCAAATGAATTTTCGTATTCTACCGTTTAGAACTTCAATTTGTTGTGACCAGGATAGCCTCTGATCCAGGAGTATGCCTAGATATTTTGTATGAGTAACTTTATTTATCACTGGACAGGTGCATAGGATATCTGTGGTGCTTTTCTTCTTCTTCTTCTTCTAGTGCCTGTCCATTACTGGACGTTGGCCGTCAGCTTTGAGAACTCTTCTCTGTCAGAAGCAAGACGAAACAGCTGTTCTACGGTTGTAACGCCGGTCCATTCGCGGATGTTCCGCAGCCATGACTTCTTCCTCCTCCCTCGACGTCTTTTCCCTTCAATTTTGCCCATCATAATTAATTGAAGCAGCTGGTATCTTTCATTCCTAAGAATATGCCCCAAATACGCTACTTTCCGTTTTTTGACAGTTTGCATCAATTTCCGGGACATACCGACGCGTTGGAGAACCTTCATATTGGTGACTTTCTGGGTCCAGCTTAGTCGCAGCATGCGACGGTAGCACCACATCTCGAAGGCATCGAGACGCCGTCTAGTGTCTTCCTTAATTGTCCATGCTTCACAACCGTAAAGCACCACGGGCCATATGTAACAACATAAGATTCGGACACGTAGTTTTATGTTCAGCTGACGACAGCATAGCACCTTTTTCATCTTAGTGAAGGAGGCACGGGCAATTTCAATCCGAGTTTTTATCTCCTGCTCAGAGTCCCATTCTTCATTTACCCAAGCCCCAAGATACTTGTATTGTCGAACACGCTCTATATCCTTTCTGTCCACTGTTATTCTTGAATTCAGATTTGTGTTAGGGGATATTAACATAAACTTTGTCTTCTTAATGTTAATGGACAGGCCCGCTTTCACACTACTTTCATTGACCCTGTCAACGATCTCTTGCAGGTCCTTTTCTGAGGAAGCTACCAGAACTGTATCATCAGCGTATCGAAGGTTGTTAATGACTCTGCCGTTAACTTTAATTCCCACTTCTAGTCCCTCCAGGGCCTCCGACATAACCGCTTCAGAATACACGTTAAAGAGTAAAGGAGATAATATGCATCCTTGCCGAACACCGCGACAGATCGGCATGTCGTTTGTAAGCTCTCCCTCTACTCGCATTGAAGCTCTCTGTTCCTTATACAAGTTCTCCAGAATACGCAGATCTTTGCCATCCAGCCCTATGTCTCTCATGCGTTCGATAAGCAGATTGTGCCTAACACGGTCGAAAGCTTTTTCATAATCAATGAAGCACATTATTACATCGGTCTGCATCTCACGACATTTCTGTACGAGAACGTTCAGAGCAAAGAGAGCCTCGCGTGTTCCCATCCCGGAACGGAAGCCAAACTGGGATTCGTTCAGCTGTTCATCGCATTTAGGTCTAATTCTGTTTTGGACAATGCTCAGGAATAATTTGAGTACATGGCTCATCAAACTGATCGTCCGGAAGTCCTCGCATTTCCTAGCATTCTGCTTCTTTGGGAGGGCTATAAAGATCGATTGTAGCCAATCAACTGGTAAGCTCCCGGTGTCATAAATTTGATTGAACAGATGGGTTAACACGTCGATTTTGTCAATTTCTAGAAGCCTTAGAATTTCCACAGGTACATTATCTGGTCCTAGGGATTTACCTGCTTTCGCCGATCTCAAGGCTCTCACAACCTCTGTGCGCAGAATCGGTGGACCAGTATTATCTATTATTGGAGCCAGAAAATTCGCTGCGGGGTCCTCAAACATTTTTGTGATGTACTCGCTCCAAACCTTCTTCTTGCTGTCAATATCGAGTAATATGTTGCCGCCTGGTCCTTCTAGAGCAGTTGTAGCAGAATTCCTTTGCCCAACCATTTCCTTGATGTTCTTGTGCAAATTAAAACTGTCATGCTTCTGGTGCAGCTCTTCCATGCTCTCGCACTTTTCTGTATAGTAGTTATGACGTGCTTGACTTATTTCTTTGCGGATAATTGAGTCTATCTCTTTGTATCGAACTATGTCTGAGCTCTTAAATGTTCTCCGTTCCTCCATAAGCTGCAATATGTTATCCGCCATCCAATCTTGTTTCTTTTGTAGAGCAGCTGGTTGCAAATAACTGGTACAGATATCATTGGCTTTTTGCTTCAGACTTGCCCATAGGTCCGATGCCGATGACAGACACATTGAGTCCGAGGCCCATTGGTTTATTGCATTTGAAACACTAGCTCTCGTGTCATGATCTTTAAGTTTGGTCATATCCGGTTTTTTCGTACCCTTCTTGGCAAGGATGCGCTTAAGTTTACACCTCAAGAAAATTACAACCGGGTTATGATCCGATCTTATGTCTGCCCCCGGGTAGGTTTGAGCTTTGACAATACAGTTTCTGTATCTTCTATTAACCATCACGTAATCTATTTGGTTGCGCACTATGTGTTGTTTTGTGTGCATTGGGGATGTCCAAGTGTATAGACGGCGCGGTGGAAGCTCGAAGAGGGTGTTCGTAATTACTAATTCATGTTCTTGGCAGAATTCGACCAATGTATCTCCTCTTTCATTCCTTTCTCCCAAGCCGTAAGCACCGATTACACCCGGAACCATGCCCGACCCTACCTTGGCATTCATATCATGTTTATTTCTTGTTTCTTAGTGATATTTAAAAGGGATACAACATCAGCATAGAGCTCCTCAATTTCTGTCTGGGGTCTTTGTTCTGTAGGTGCATACACTTGAATAATGTTTATGTTACACGGTTTTGCGTTTAACTGAAGCAACATGGCCCGGTTAGACAAGGGTACAAAGTTAGTCACTGATTTAGAAATTTCTTTTGTCACCAGAATTGCCACTCCATATCGTTCAGTGTCTCTAACCCCGCCAGAGTAGTACAGTATGTCACCGTCCGGAGTTATATGTTTACCCTGTCCCGGCCATTTGGTGTCACTAATACCGATTATATCCAACTGTAAACGCTTCATCTCCTTTAGAACATTTGGCAGCTTTCCATCCTGCCTCAGACTTCTCACATTCCATGTCCCTGCCTTAAGTGTTTTCCGCCCGGAGATTCTTCGCACCCCTGTCCCACTTAAGGGACGCCGGGAACTCGGGGCCATGGCTATATAAGACTTGTTCATTCATAAAGCTAACTTCTAGGGAAATAATAGTGCAGTGGTTTCCCGTTGCCTTCTGCACCAGCCATTTTAGGGGTTATTTAGATCCCAAGGTCGCTGTTGCCTCTTCCCTACGGTTACCCGATAGAGGTGCATGGTTATACCGCCATTGCTCGGTCGTCAGAGCCCCGTCTGTTGTCTAGCAGGGAGCACCACGGAAACCCATTGGTCGCCGCCGCCCTTCGGCGCGTGCAGGTGAGGTTGACAGTTGGGCCGGAATAGATGTTATGCTCCGTTCTCCCCTTACTCCCCTTTGTGGTGCTTTTACATTTATGTATTTTTATGGTAAAATCATTGTTTGGTTGGTATTTATTATAAATGCTAAAGCATATGTAGACAGTTTTAGATGTATTTAGTGTTAAAAGGTTGTTTTGGAGCCATTCAGACACACAAATTATACCATCTTCAGCGTAGGATTTAGTGATTTGCCAAGTCGGCCCAGAGAAGACAACAGCAGTGTCATCGGCATACGAGAAAATGTTAGCGTTTTTAATTTTCATATTGCAAAGATCGTTTATATAAATGAGAAAAAGGGTTGGACCTAGTACACTGCCTTGAGGCACACCGCATGACACACCAACGCCTCCACTGGTGACCCGGTCAAGCTTAACTCTTTGAGTTCTACCTATTAGGTAATCACTAAATATGGCCAATTGAGCACCCCTGATTCCTATTTTTTTAAGGTCGATAAAGACGCATAAGCTTTTCTCCTGCTTATCGAGCTGTGCGGTTATTAGATTACTTAGAGAAATTATCGCATCTTCGATTGATCGACCTTGCCTAAAACCGTATTGTGATGGGGATAAGATGTTAAAAGTGCTTAAGTAATTTATTAATCTGGTATTTAGTAACTTCTCTAAGATCTTAGATAGGACAGGTAAGACTGAGATGGGCCGATAGTTACTAATATTGTCTCTGTCACCACCCTTGTACACCGGCGTGATGATTGCGTTTTTTAGCGGTTCAGGAAAGACGCCTTGTTTGAAACAGAGGTTAGCTAAGTGCGTAACTATTGGTATTATTTTGTGCTTTATGTGTTTAATGTATCTGGTGGATATATCGTCCCATCCCGGGGCACTGTCAGATTTAAGAGACGTTATAATTCTGTCAATTTCATTATAATCGGTGTCTAGAAGAACAAATGATTGCGGTAGTCTAGGTAAGCTGTTAAGATATTTAGTTTGCTCATCAGGAATCAGGGAGGTGTGGATGTCCTGGGCCAGTTGTTTACCAATATTTGAGAAGTATTTATTTATATAGTTTGCCGATTCTAATACAGTTGGTTTCATTATTTTTAAATTTGGATTAGGTTTATTTGATTAGTTAGTGTAAGTTATATTTTTAATGTTATTCCATAATAATTTATTATTTTTAAGTGAATTTTGAAGTAATTGTTTATTATATTTTCTTTTTAGTTTTTTTAACAAATTGTTACAGTGATTTCTATAACGTCGGTATGTTATTTTTTTAATTTCATTATGTGGGTCAGAGCGACTTTGCTTTTGCAGATTATTCCTATTCTTAATGCATCTCAGCAAGCCAACAGTCATCCACGGTTTAATTATTCTTTTATTTTTTGGTATGTTTACAGTGATAGTATTTAATTTAATTGATTTAGCTAACTCACTGATGAGGAAATCCGTTATCGCTTTTGGGTCATCACTAAAGAGTATTTCCGCGAGATTTCGTTCTTGTAAATAATTCAATGCCTTGTCAAAATCTATTGTCGTATTAGTTTTAGGTGAGGATTGTTTGCTCTTAGTTTTGATTAATGATAAAAATGACGTAAAATGATCAGTAGTGGTGGTGTGCATGATGGCTATAAAAGCAGAAATCTGTTTGGGATTTATTTTAAGCATATAGTGATCAAGACAGTTTTCACCTCTAGTAGGTAAAGTATGACCTGGGAGAACCCCATAGTGTGATAGCATGTCGAGGTAATGCTTTCTGTTTATGTAGTCATAGTATTGCTCTGTCGGTTTCGGGTTTATTTTAATGTTGATGTCTCCCGCTATTATGATATTTTTATTTTGTTGTAATTTTTCAAGGTAAGTGCATAATGAATTGGTAAAATTTCCTGTATTTTTGTTCGATGGAGAGCGGTAGATACCGAATATAGTGTTATTAAAGATGTCAATTTTTAGGCAGGATGCATCATTTATTTCAATTTCCTGGACGGTTGACTGAAGGTCCTCCTTTATACAGGGTGTAACGGAACGGGGGTATCAACCCGAAGTGTGCCTACTCTGTCACTATCTACAAATCACATGCGAGAGTATTGGCCGCCTAAATTCATATTTGCATTAGTTATGAGCAATTGAATTCCAGGTCTTCATGTAATAAATTCAAATTTGCACAACACTACGTAGCAATCAGCTGTTCAAGGTATTTAACTTTTGAGTGAACAGCTACCACCTCTTTTATTTATGCCTGCCCTAGTAAAGGGTAAACGTGCCAGTGATGGCCATATTAATCAATTTTTTAAATTGTTTTGTTTCATCCTTGTGAGGCCAAGATTTCCAGACACAATAGTTAAAAAAACAATGGGCATTGGTCCCGGTTACTGCTTACTGATGTAATAAGTAGTCGTTACATGAGCCATGTCAGGGGCATTTGGCGGCTCAATAATAACCCTCGCACCAGGATTGACGAGGTTGGTTATCCACCTCACAACCAATAGGATAGAACAAGATGTGAACATACATAAATCACGGCTTTATCCCTAATTTATTATTTATTTATTTTATTATTTATTTATTTTGAGGAAGACTTACGGCCATATACATTTTCAACATAATAACCAGACAATAACTAAAGGCTAATTACAAGTCTCCACCTAATAGTGGCTAAGTTATTTACCCTTTTACAATTATAAAAATCAAGAAGTAAGTAAATAGGTTAAGTAAGGTAGGTACAAACATTTGACGTTCTCAAACTAGGGCTAATAAGTCACTTGTGTCTCAAAGAAAGTTTTCGCAATTTTTTGTCGCATCATGGATACTTTAGAACAAAACAAGTCTAGATCGTACTCAGGTGGTAAGCTGTTAAAACTGTCAATAGATCGTATCAAGTAGGTATTATGCCTATAGTTAGTTCTCGCAAAAGGTGCCCATAAAATAGGACGTTGCCTCAAACTACGAATATTTGTGCGTAAATGCAATTTAGACAAAAGTTCCGGACAATCAATAGAACCATTGGCTATGTTCATTAGAAGTGCTATGTCGGTGACCTTTCGTCTTAGTACAAGCGGTAGGAAATGATATCTCTTGCAGCGTTCCAGATAGCCAGATGTATAGACTCGTGCCTTAAAGTCCAGATAACGCATAAACCGTTTCTGAATATTTTCAACTCGGTTTATATAGGTTTCATATTGTGGATTCCAAACCTGTGATGCGTACTCAAGAATACTACGTACAAAAGCACAATAAATAATTTTTATAGATTTTAATTTACGAAATTCACTACAGGTACGCATAATGAAACCCAGAGCCTTATTGGCTCTTTGTACTACGCTATCAATATGGTCCTCGAATAGCAGTTTACGGTCATGAATCACCCCAAGATCCCTCATTTTATCCACTTTAGTTATAGACTGACCGTGAAGGGTATAACCCGCATCAATTGACACAACTTTGCGACTAAAGGTTATGTAAGAACATTTTTGTATATTAAGATCGAGTAGGTTTAAACGGCAATAATCTTGAAATCTATAAAGGTCTGTTTGAAGTTTATGTGAATCGTTGATGTTGTCTATTGTTTTCAGAATTTTCATGTCATCGGCAAAGAGGAGGATCCTAGAGTGCTGAAAGCAATGTTTAACGTCAGATATAAAGATAATAAATAAGATGGGGCCCAGTATCGATCCTTGTGGTACACCAGATGGTATAGGGGTCCAAGAGGATGTATAACCCCGGAGAACAACAGCTTGACTGCGGTTTTGAATATATGACGTAAACCAACGGTACAAACTTCCATGCACACCAGCAAATAATAATTTCTTTAAAAGGATTGTGTGATCAATACGGTCAAAGCATTTACTATAATCGGTATATACTACATCAACTTGCGAGCCCTGGTCCATACCACCCGTGATAAACTCATTAGCCAAAACCAGGTTAGTAACTGTAGAGCGCCCATTCAAAAAACCATGCTGACATTCGTCGAAGGAGCACTTAAGAGCCGCGTAAAGATTAGAATGTACAATGCGCTCTAGAATCTTAGCAAAAAGGCACAATTTTGAAATAGGACGATAGTTTTCGACATTAGATTTATTTCCTTTTTTGTGAACCGGAGTAATAAAGGCAGATTTCCAAATGACCGGGACAATACCTTCAGTCAACGAACGCTGATATAAAATACAGAGTGGCGTTGCTAGGCTATCAGCACACTTTACAATGAACAGAGGCGGTATAGTGTCAGGACCACCTGATTTCGCTAGGTCTAGCGATTTCAAGAGATTTAGCACAACCGAATACTGCACATCCACGGAACTAATGTGAGAGGAACTGTTAGTCTGTTCATTGCTGCGATCACTGATACCATTGGAGATTTGAGATTGAGGTGTGAGAAATGTGGATTGAAAGTATGATGCAAAGAGGTTACTAATCCCTTCACCAGTATCAGATGACGTATTTTGGTAATTCATTTTATTAGGACATACAACGCCTTGTCTTCTACTCTTTACATACGACCAGAATGTCTTAGGGTTGAGCATTATATCAGATTCAATTTTATCAATGTACCTGTCAAAACAACTTCGTTCAACCTTCACGGCTCGATCACGCAGCAAAGAAAAGGTAACATAGTCAGACCTATTTCCATACACTCTGTGCCTATCATGATATTTAGTTTTCTCTTTTAATATTTTAATAAGTGCACTGTTATACCAGGGAGGATAAGTACTCAAAGTTACAAGCTTTTGGGGTATGTATTTGTCTCTGTATTCATACAATTTATCGTAAAAGTACTTAACCGCATCATTGAAAGACGAACAACAGAGCAAGTCAGACCAGTTGATCTTGTCTAGAGCGGATGTAATTGCTGAATAATCACCCTTCCCGTACAAGTATTTACTAATATTCATTTCCTTCGTTTTCAAAGTAACGGCATAAAGTACATCTATGACCAACGATTTATGGTGTTCATCTTCAGGCACAAGGGACGACATACACGCTCTGACCGATAAAAAGTCATTTGAGAATACTAGATCCAGTATACGTTGCTTAGAGTTGTTCTCTTCACCGTTATACTGACACAAATTACATGTATTTATTATGTCGAAGAAATTAACCAAATGTTCACCCGAGATGTCGACCGGACACATTACCTCCGAGCTCACATCACGTAACCATGCGACATTATCTCCAAAATTAAAATCCCCCAGAATTATGAATTTGTCCATAGGGTGAGACAACATTATATCATATAATTTGTTAACGAAATTACTGAGTTGCGTTTTAAAGCTGTTCCCTCCCTTTTGATTACAAAGATAAAGAGTGCATATGTGTAACTTATGGATAGTCCCCAGTCTCCCTTTTTTAAGTGAGACACTTACCCATATATCTTCTGCTGAACTTTGCCACTCCGGTCTCTCAACTGCGGCCAGATTACGTTTTACAGCTAAGAGAACTCCCCCACCAAACTTTTGTCCCGTTAAATTATAATTCCTATCTCGCCTCCAAACCAAATACCTATTATCGAATAACTCACTATCCAGTATACCGTCTAACAACCACGATTCAGTTATCGAGATTACATCATAACCATTCATAACAACGTTCCTATAGAAATAATTTGTTTTAGTGCGTAGCCCCCTGGCATTCTGGTAATACACACTAAGAGTAGTCATTATAATTTCTAAATATATAATATGTAATATTACCAAGAAGCCTAGATCGTAAACTAGTACAAAATACGAATTTTGAGGGGTATACAAAATATTAAACAGTAGGTCATCGTTGGTTTGGTGTGTAATCCCGGACACAGTAAGACACTGTGCATGTTCACATAAAACATTGAGTTTCCGCTTACTAAACGCACAAAAGAATAAACCTGTTGTGGCACCAAGCTGTCTAAACGATCATTAGTCATACATTGCATCAACATGCAACATAGAATGCACCTTATGCGAGCGGCTACAAAAGCAATTACGGCCGGATACAAGATCCTGCAGTACCTACTACGTTGACACGATAATGTACCTGAGTACGAAACATTGAGTGACAAGTATTGGAATACGACTAGTTCAAAAATTATGCATGTGATTCTCAAACTAAAAAGATTAAGATTGACACAAGTGACCTTTCCTAATGGACACAAACGTAATTTAAGTGAGGGCTGGAAGAACTTTAAATTATTTTCGCTAAATCCTTCTCGGTTTTGATCTGGATCACAGGGGATGTATCTTCCTTTCGCACGTATATTTTCGCATGTTTCACCCATGTGTATGAAAAATTTCTATCCTTATGGACCTACTACCCTAATGGACCACCCTAATGGACTACCCTAATGGACCAGACAGAGCTACAAGTAATTACACATATCTAATATCACACTTACTGCGCTACTGAGGTGGGCAGAGTCACTTTGTTGTACAAGTTTTGTCCAAAAATGTAGTCGATTACCTACATTAATAGTTGATAAAGAAATGTACTTTACAATGCATCTCGTCTCCTTGTGTAGTATGCTTTATTTTATGATTACGTAATATCAGGCTCCCTTAACACCGTCATCCAGGTCAAATGGGCATCACACTAGCGGCGAATGCGTTCATGGCTAGCTAGGTACGGGACAGTTTCATTAGAATACTTTCAGAGTTTTGCAGGCCCTAAACAACTACTACTACTCATACACAGTTACCACCAATCACTGACTAAGGTGTGCAAATACTAACACCTCACTTTACAATGGATCAAAGGACACAGTGATTCAAGAGGTAACGACGCGGCGGACGAGTTGGCCAGAAGGGGAACGGGAGGTAACAGCCATCGGTCCGGAACCGATATTGCCGATCTCATTCGGACAGGTCCGCTCGCTGCTACGAACGAGAGCAGCCAACAAACACACCTTTTTTTGACGTGACTTATCGAAGTTTTGCCGCAAATGACATTAACTACTTTGCCGGACAAATGGGGAGCGCTGAAGGCTCTCACCCGGTACAACGTTTAAGACAACAGGCCTGAGGGTGCCCAGTTGGGCGCGAACCTCGGCTCAGGGCGTCGTCTGAGAGGAAAAATATTTGAAAGAATTAAACGACCCTAGTAAGTCGATAGCGATTGAGGGAAGTCGTCGACCACGCCGGCGGTGTCGGTATCGGGGTCCTGAAATGTTTGTTGTCGCGAGCTGATTGGCTGATTCTATGGCTAGAGTAATCGGGTCGTCGGGATCGTATTACATACTTCGGACGCCGATGCTATTCAGTACCGTTCCTAAGCGGGATGTATTCGGAAGCCGCAACTACCAGGGGATTTGGTTGGTGCGGAGCAGAATCGAAAAAACTAATTTGAGCCATTGGGCAATGGTTGGCAGACTTAGGTCAATGTGCAGATTTTCATTGCGATGGAACCACGAACGATTTTGTATTTCCTGTAGACGGTGGATTTGAGAGAGACTCGCGTGAGCGAAAACTACCCCTGCATAGGTCATGATCGGACGGATGCAAGTCGTGTAGATTCCAAAGGGATAATTTACTACGCTTGTTAAGGAGACAATGAACACGGCCCATTACAAACGTGGCGCGATCGCGCACACGTTTGATATGGGCCTTGAAAGTAAGACGTCTATCTAAGACTACGCCGAGATATTTGACTTGCTCCTCCCAAGGGATCGGCTTGCCAGACATCTTGATGACTTAAGTTGACAGCGTGACTGTGACGTATTATAATAGCCCTTTGAAAAGTACACCGCTGCACTTTTCTCCGGGTTTACCTTGATTCTCCATTTGCGAAACTACTTGCCCAAGGCATTGGCGCGTTGGAGAATTCCGGTCATCATAACTCGACCACGGCACGATGAATAGATGGCTGTATCATCCGCAAATAAAGCTAGTTCGGTATTAGGGTATTTGGGAATGAACAAACACACCAGACTATGAACCACCGTAAATAAATGCAGGCAGGCTAAGATGGCACTACCCAACATCAATAGTTGTCTCTCCAAAAGAATTCTAAATGTGAAGAGGTCTCCACTAATACAGGTAACAGCTGCAGGTAGCAGGTGTAGCTGTGTGGTCACGGTGATATCAACAAACATCTGTTTACACTAGGTGTCACCGACAAGCCCCTGTGCAGAACCTGCATGGACGAGACAGCGGCCCATGTGCTACTGGAGTGTGAAGGAGCCGCCAACTACAGGGTCCGGCACCTTGGCCAGACGGGGTGCCTCCCTGAGGCGACCGGCAACGTCAGAGGCTTCTTAGAATTCCTTGGGGATTTACAACATAGTAAAAGCAAAATAAATTTCTCAAGTACCGTTGTGACTGCCTACCCCTTAGTGATACGGGCGTGATATTATGTTAGTATGTTCTGATTACTTATGGCTCTGCCCACCCCATTAGGGATACGAGCAGCTGCAAGTGATTGTGTATCTTATTAAGGAGACATTAATGTTACGTGTACAACATAGTAAAGACAAAATCAATTTCTCAAGTAAAGTACCTACCTAACATAACTTTACTTTTACTATGACATGGTAAAAGTAATCTTAAAATAAGTACTTTCGTACAATACAATAATACTTTATTGCGTACAAGGAATTAAAAACACATAACAGTATTTTTTTAAATCTTTCTATCGTGTGGGTTGTGAGGTGGATTACCAACCTCATCAACCCTGGTGTCAGGGTAACTATTGAGCCGCCAGAGGCCCCTGACATGACTCATGTAATAACTACTTTCTTACATGAGTAAGTAGTCACCGGGACCAACCGTGCCTTCCGAAGCACGGAATTGCAAATTGCATTGGGACAGTTAATGGGATTTATACCCTGTACCAGGATGCCAGGGCTCGCGAATAGAAAAAGGCACGCTAGTGTTTCAAACTATCGATAGTTCAGTATCGATTATCGATCATAATCATTTTCAACTACGATTTTGATTGGTAGAAATAAAAAAATAGCTTTTCAAAAAATCTAAATCCATGGACTTTTGAGTTATTGAAATTCAGTTTAGACAATCAGCCCACTCAAAATAACCATACTATCGGAGTGTAGCAATACTACTGACTGAGGGCAAAATTATCGATAGTTTGTTATTAATCCGCAACGATACTATCGATTGTATTGCACTTAGGTAATAAAATCGAAAATGTTCCCACTTTCCGAGTTATCAATAGTCTTGCTATCGATCGACTCTCGGTCGGGATAGATTATCGATAGTCATTTTTTGATCGGCAAGCCCTAGTGCACCCGAAATTCAAAATGGCGGTGCTGTTAAGGGAAAGTTATCATTAACCATGATAAAAAATATTATTTTTTTTTGTATTTTTTTTCCTTCCTAAATTGTAGTCGTGTATTATCCAACAGTGAACAATAACATCACGCCTTTTTCCCATTGGAGTAGGCAGAGACTGCGGAATTTCACTTACCACTACACGCTCGTATCGCTACATGCCCGTACCAAACATACATACATAATATCACGCCTTTATCTCTTATGGGGCAGACAGAGCCACAAGTAATCATAACATAGGTACATAAATAATTATCATGCTCGTACCGCTAATGGGATGTTCTTGTGACTCTGCCCACCCCATTAGGGATACGGGCAGAGTGATAGTATGTCTTATTATTGACAGATTAATTTCGCCTTCTGCTATTGCGCGGGATATTTGCGAAGAAACGTGGCAATTCTGTGTTAGTGCCAGAGTGTGAGCGCGGGTGATCCTTGTTAGATAAACGACTTTTTTACTTTTCTAGGTTCAAAGTAAAATACGTACCTACTTTCATAAAATACAATACATTCATTCATTCAAACAATACCATAAAAATATTTTATTGCGCACAAAGAAATAACATACCCTTAAGTACCAGGATACTAGCATTCGAAAGAGATAGAAACATGCACACGAAAGTAAACTGTCAAATTATTTGTCAGTGCTTGTTTACTATCTGTGGAGTGAAGTTCGAAATTTGGATTTGTTGTGATAACTGTGATCAGTGATAGTTCGAGGTGTCTTTGAGTAATGTAGGTTATTATGAAATGATGATGTGTGTGGGTGCCGGCGATGGCAACTTAAGTGAAGCACGGAACTTGTATCAGCGATTCATAGAAGGTAGACCAGCTGATGAAGCCAGGCAACTGCCTTCACTGCATTGCTTCAGGAAAATGGTCAATCGCCTACTGCATTTAACGGGCTCTTTCCACGCGTCATCCGAGACTGGCCGCTCGGCGACCCGTGATCCGGAGTTTGAAGAAGCCGTACTAGCCGTGCAGCCAACCCAAGGACTACCACGCGAACCTTACCACATGCAACGTACGCCCGAGCTAATTCCTGCTGATTATTTACCTCGTGTGGCATTCTGAGAATGGTACCGAGTTCAAGTGGAAAGCTCACCAGACTTTGCTTCGAAAGTGTTGTGGACAGATGAAGCGGCAGGTCTGTGCATCGAACGGGGATGACGACATTTCGAACCTTTCTTGTAAAACGTAAGTCTAATTATTAATTACCTACCTACTTACCCACACTTTCACACTTTTTTTTCCTATTTACTATTAAATTAAATACCTTACCTAAACAAGTAGGTAATTTTAACTTATTTTACACGTCATAAAATAATGTGAGAATAGTTGTCAAAGCAAAATGACTCCAATTATTAGATGCTTTAGTGTCATTCTTGTTTGTTACAGTCGCCGACGTGCCGCCGACTCGGATTGTTCCAATCGGCCGCCGACTCCTTTTGACGTTGCCGCCAAAGCCGCCGCCCGCTCGAATTTCGTACCTATCGCGGCCGTGCGAGCGCCGCGAGTACCAGGCGACCAGGACGCGCTAGGAGATTTGTGTAGTGCCAATATTTGAGTGGATTAAGAACAGTGACCCCAATAGTGCTGTGCCGTGTTTTTTACATGCTGGAAATATTAAAATATTTTTTTAACTGAAATTGAAAAAAATATCAAAAGTGTTTTTTTTTAATTGAAATTTTGCAGATAAGATCTACATAAGGTATAGTTTTGTCCCCTTTCGGCTTGATACCCCCCTTCCGTTACACCCTGTATAAGCAATTACCCCATCATTTTGATTAACATGTACGGTAGTTGCATAAGTGTTGTAGTTTTTAATTGTAGGAATAGTTTTATTGGGATTGATTCTACATTCTGTCAATATTATAATGTCGGGACTAAAATTTAGGTTTGCAAGTGTTATCTGGAAATCATCAAAGTTGCAGTTGACACCTCTAATATTTTGAGAAATAATGGTTAGATTGGATTTAATATGAATGTAGTGATCTTTAAGAGTGTAATCTTCGCATTGTACAGTACTGGCTATATTTACTTTATCAATTACCTGTATTGATTGCAACCTGTTATCCATTGTTTAATGTAGTTTGTATACTGTTCATTATCCAAGATTTTATCAACGTTTTATAAATATACGAATTTGTATGTATGTATAGATGAGTATTTATAAGTGTAGCGAGCACAATGATAGTGTATATAAATAGTGATGATTGTGTGAAAGTATTGTGTGTTGTAGTGTATGTGAGATAGTGTAGGTTACATTTTAGTTTTATATCCACATATAATCATTTATTCAATAATAATCACGAAATTACATAAATACTTAATTAACAAAAATAATGCTATTTACTGCACTCGTCAAAAAGCCCGCCCCTGACTAATCCGGGCGCGAAGGTGCCCATTACACTAGCCGCATTTCCTCGCTGTACAGCAATGGACAACCTTTGCGCCAAGAACAATCCTGCACGGGGGTCATCTCCACTCTCTCTTAAACGACGTCCGATTTCCGCTATAATTTTTTTAGCATCGCTACCCCAACAACCCGTCGTCTCAACAGCAAGCGGGATAAAAATGTAGCGACCTTCTAACTGCCTATATTTTTCCCGCTTCCTACGAGCAGCGAACTCAGCCGCGGCGCCAGCCGAAGCGACCGTGCGACCAAGATGCGACGCGGCAACAGTGTTAACACACGTCGCATCCCACAGGAGACATCTGCCCTTCTCCACTTCTCCCACGGCACCAGGGTCATACCGTCTGGTCTTTTTCCGTCTGAACGGCTAAGACCCGGAGGTTCCAGCGCACACGGAATATTTGCTGAGACAAGGGCCCGGCGGACGATTTCGTTTAACGCATGATGCCGTGGAAATCTTCCAGCACATCGACAACAACTCAGAGCATGATGGCCGTTGGCCTCCACCAGGGAACCGCAAATGCATTGATGTTTTTCGCACACATTGCAGCCCAGGCGAAGAGCAACCGCCACACGAACCGAGTCGCTATCGAGAAAAGTTCCCATGTGCGGAGATGGTAGTGCATGAAGCCATGCACCGGCCTCTGGCTGTGAAACTGCCTTTAACCTGGCTGCATCCTCCCCCACACAGTCACTTACCAGCTCCTGCAAAACATGCCGAGCTCCGACATCATCCCAAGCTCTCTGCCTGCATGGATGAGCCGGAACAGGCACAGACGGATTGGAAGTCGTCCAAACCGACAAAGCGTCTTCCGCAAAGGGGATGTTCACCCTGCCACCATAAAATGATAAAATATCAGTAACAAGGTCCGCAACCCCATGCGTCGACGCCAGGTAGGCTGGTATACCCACATCTCGCGCGCAGCGCACGCCTATCTCTCCATGCCGGATCGGCAAAGCCGCCTGGCAAGCCAAAGCAACATGGGCCGAGACATTCCTAAGACGATCGCGAGCGAGTAAGAGCAGCTGCCTTCTGTTCTCGATGGCATCAGGTATAGCATTTGGAAAGATGGGCGAACCCAACAAGCAAAAATCGTTGGGAGACATCTCTTTGAGCCCAGGAAGTAAAGTAGATAAAAGGGAGAAAGAAGAACGGGAATTTGGACCACAGGGGAAAAACTCACATTTGGACGCGCTCACTTCCAGCCCCACCTCCGCAAACCGCGGCAAGAGTTTACTAAGGTCCCGCTCCACTACTTCGGGATTTCCTCCTACGGTGCCGTCATCCAAGTACCATATATTTAACGGTGACTCTAACTCCGAAATAACTTTGTGGATCGCTAGACTGAAAGCGAGCGGCCCAAGTGGGTCCCCCTGCTGGGCTCCCACCTGGGAAAGAATAAGAGATCCATCATAAAACAGATTAGAAGGAGATTGGTAAACTTGAAAAAGAAAAGGATATAAGGAAGGAATCTGCTCGCGCACTTCGCCCAAAAGTACGTCTCTTTCTATGGTATTGAATGCGTTTCGCACATCCAGCTTAACAATAACGCAACTTTCATTGGCTGGGTCCATTGCGAATGTGCGTGTCGCGTGAATAGCCGCCTCACATCCCAACTGAGTGCCAAAACCGAGCTGATGTGGCTGGAGATACAATGCCATATCCTTTTTCACCGCACGGCATCCTAACTTTGCTACCAAACGACGCAACGTGCTCCCAACAGCAATGGGTCTCACGCCACCGTCCTTCTTTGACAACGCACACAGCGATGCACCGTACAAGTAGGGGCACACCTCAGGCAGGAGGTTTCCGCCTAACAAGAAATTGGACATTTTAGTAAGGCTCTCCAGCAACCGCCGTCCATTATCACCCGCAGACTTTGACGTCAGCTCTTTTAAGTGAGCTGGACGTAAACCATCCAGTCCTGCCGCTGAACCAGTATAGAATGTACTGAGAGCATGCACCACATCTTCCACATTAACAGTTAAAGCGGCTGTGGATGCCCCCGGTGCAGGAGGAAGGGCGAGCGGGCGGGATGGCGATGGGTGCTTTGTCTGCAACGATGCGAGGGTGTCAGGACCAGGAGTTGCCATTGTGTCCTCGGACATTAACACGCGGACGGCACCTCTCAAATCACCCTCAAAAACTTTGGTCTCAATTGTTCTATACACTGACGGTGATTTGAGTGACGACTGTCCAATACTAGTGTTGAGACTTAAATCACCTATTGTGGCTACATGTTGCTTGACTTTGGTCGTAAGGTTTCCTGGAGCAGTATTATCTGGTACCCTAAAAGCCGAATAAGCAAATGTAAGCAAAGCGTACCAGTCGGCAACCCCATTCGCCTCAACACATTTCTCAATGAGATTACACATCTTGCCGGCCGCTGCATTTCTAGCTCCTTTTGGAATATGTTTTAAAACACGTATAGTCTTTTTCAAGGAAGCTAAAACATCGAGGCTAAACTGAGGCGACACCCCGTCAACCAGACCAGCAACAGCAGTCGAGGACAACGGGAGCGAGGGCGCGGGATTAAGACCGTGTTCATGTTTGTGTGAACGGCCTATATATGTACTTTAAGTCCATGTGGACAAAATGTACGCGGACAATACGGACACGTAACGCTCTCAGAAGTGGAACTCATTATATATTTTGTTAAAATAAATTTAAATTAATAAAATAAAACGAATTAGGTATCACAATAATACATTCAATTATTATATTAAAATACTAAATTTATATTAAATGTCAACAAAATTAAATTTATACAATGAAAAATTTATCAAAAAATTAAATTAAATATTTTCCTACAAATAATACATCTGACTTTAAATAAAATGATAGATAGGTACCTACAATTAAAAGTAAAATTAAAAATAAGGCATGTAAAGGTGCCTTAAAGTCTAACTGCGAATCACAGTTCTAACACTAGAAATAAATTAATAAATATATTTTATCACACAAGAAATCAATGTACAAATTCAGTAATAATAGTCAATAAATTTAAAAATTACAACACCTGATCAACACTCAAAATCTAATAATAATTTAAAAAATATTATTTGAAGCAATTAATATTAACTAAAAAGGAATTTTACACTTAAAACACAATAAAAGATATATGTTTCACAAAAATAGCAAAATATTAAAAATCACAAAAAGTCAAAAACGGTTTTTCGTCGCCGGGGTTTGAACTCGGAGCCAGCGGCTTTAAACAGTCAACGATAACGTCCTCACACCACTAGGCCATCGATGCAATAATATAAGGCTGCGAAATTTGCGACCAGTAGGAGGCATAAAGTTTACAGACTTTAAAACAACTGACGTGCAGTCCAAAGGTCATCTTCGTGTTTTTGCAGACAACTGTTGTAGTCCTTTGATTAAAAATCCTCTGATGAGTCCGCTCACTCTGAATACACTCGTCGTACTAAAGTTATCATATTCCCTTGAAGAATTGATGCATAATTACATGCACAAAAGGCAACAGCAACATTCCATTGGAACTTTTGTTTGTCTTTGTTGTCTGCACAAAACACTTCACCAACACTAGTACACATTAATCGCAGCACTTACAATGCGTAGTATATAAAAACGTGAATTTTTATACGTATTTTCCAACTTAAAAAAATATATATAAAGAATCAGCTTATTCGCTGTAGAACTTCGTTCTACCCTCCTTTTAGTTTTAGTTTATATTTAGCCACGTAGGACTGTTTATAAGAAAAAGAAACAAACTTATCATCTAGTCACGGAGAGTTCATTAATTCAATGCATTGCGATTCAGACTTAATGGAAATAACTTGCGAGTTATCATACTTCCGCAAATAGATTTTCCCATATGCTGTCCAGCAATACTTGTAGTTTTTGGTTTTCGCGATGTCTCTTGCTAAAAAGTGTAATCGAGCTCCTTTACTTGTGAGATTTTCAGAGATAAAGATAGGCGTGTCCACCTCACCTTTGAGGGCCAAGCTTCTTGTAGTTCTTATACTTCTTGATCAGTTCCGCTTTAACAAAAGTTGACGAAGTTTCAACCACAATGGGCGTATTCTTTGGGCCACCTTTCTTGCCACGAACTCTATATATGTCTGTCACATCCCTCTTGGTTAAGTCGCATCCCACAGTTGAAGATAAGTTGACAACCATATTTAGTAAGTCATCTTTAGTTTCATTGTCTGTAAATGGCACGTTTTTTTAGCTCAAAATTCGGTTTGCGAAGTGACATCTGAAGATCTTCAATATTTTTCTCAAGTAGGGAAATGTACTCCCTGTCTTCCCTTCTTTTCAGCTCGAGATACTCTATTTTACCTTGCAATTCTTTGTTTTGCTCTGAGAGGAAGGAGACAGACTCTAAGATTCCCTTATTTGTCTCTTGGACTTCCTTTAGGTTTGCTAACATTTGGTTAATTTTAGCATCAGAGTTAGCAAACAGGGCCGACATCGTCTTTATCATTTCGTCCTTAAATGTTGCAAAATCTGTCAGAGTTATAGGTTCATCCTCTCTGGCTCGCTTCTTACGACTTACTACAAAGTTTGTCGGAGTCACTTGCAAATCCGGCTCTGACGCAGACTTCTCCAGAGAAACATTCATCGTTTCTATCTATATAGTTTGAATTGTTAAGCAAGCTCGCAAAAAGTGCCAATTTAATCCCAAAACAGTAACGTTTAGTTCTGGTCATGTACCAGGAGCACATAAATTAGAAGCGGCAAGTCAGCAATGTACGTCGAAATAAAAAGCCAGCCATGTACGTCGTGGGCGTGGCCTCAGTGCGTAGTTGCGTATGTGTGCGTTTATATCGAGAGGACTGGTTCGTAGCTCACCGTGTCGTGTGCTCAACAAAATAGGTAAATTCGCTCACTATTCAATGCGATCCGGACGGTCAGGTACCAGGGCAGCAGAAACACACGGCGCTGTCGTTTTCACTACGTCGGTGCAGTAATTACCTACGTCACGCAGCTCGATGCACAAATGACACCTCTTGGCGAGTTATGCACTCCTATTTTTTTACTGGAGATTAAATTTGAATTTAATTTAATTATTATAATATAAAATGGTACAGGTTTATTACGCGTTTGCTCTATTCAGAGGTCCGGGGGGAAGAGGATCTTAATAAGCAGCAATAAATAAGTCAATCGTACAAATTATAAAACAATTCAAATACACATTATACTTATAACAAAGAATAAAGATCATCAAACAATAAAAAATAAGTCAATTAAAACAATTTATAAAATAGTCAATACACAGTATATCACAAAGTTAAAAATCGTCGATACAGTAACAACACTTTTCCAACAGCATATTTTTCAATCTTGTTTTAAAAATGGAAAGACTTCTGATTGTTTTTAATTCTACAGGCAACCAGTTAAAAAGTTTGACCGCTTGATATCTTGCGCAGTGTTCTACCACGTTAAGCCTAGGTACTATGACATTCTTTAGGTCTTTCCTTCTAGTCGCCTCCCTGGATATCATCCTCGAATTCAAAAATGAATCTGTGACTTATTACGTCCGTGAGAATGATAAAAATATACAGGGTGTTAGTGACATCGTAACAAAAACTTTGAGGGGTAATTGAGGCCATGATTCTGAGATGATATCAAGTGGAATTTTCCGTCGCAAAAGTATGGAATTGAAAATAATTTAAAAAAACACAAAAATTTTCAGGAATATTCAGACTGAAAAAATTCCACTTGATATCAACTTAGAATCATGGTCTGAACCATCCCCCTCAGTATTCGTTACGGTGTCACTAACACCCATACCCACTTGTATGGCTACCGTATGTACTTGTGTGGGGTGTAAGTGACATCGTAACGAATACTGAGGGCGATGATTCAGCTGATTATTCTGAGTTAATATCAAGTAGAATTTTCCTTCGCAAAAGTATAGAATTGAAAATAATTTCAAAAATAATAAAAGAAACATGAATTTTAATAATAATAATAATAATAATCATTTATTTCGGACTCATCCACATTGATTACATCCATATATTATTTTGCGACGAAAAATTCCACTTGATATTAACTCAGAATCATGGTCTGAATCATCCCCCTGAGTATTCGTTACGATGTTACTAACACCCTGTATAAACTCGGAACCGTCAAAATCTTAAACTTCAAAAAATAGTCTCTACATGACTCCCAAGAAGGAATTCTAGCCATAGTACGTATCGCCCTTTTCTGAACCGTAAAAGCTTTTGTGATGTTGTACTTGTAACTGTTCCCCCAAAACTTTATGCTATATCGTAGTTTGGACTCTACAAGGGCAAAATATACCACCTTTAGTTGGTCTTGGGTCAAATCATCTCGCAGACTGCGGAGCGCATAACATCCAGATGATTATATAATTACATAATGCAGTCAGTTCGGCCTTCCAGCTCAACAATGCATCAATGTGAACACCCAAGAACTTAACTGTGTCCACTTGTTCAATAATTTCATTGCCAAGTGTAACTGCCAGTCTATCATTAAGTCTCGAAGTGGTTTGAAACAGGATAGTACTTGTCTTTTTAGGATTAATTTGGAGATCGTTGGCCGAGAACCAGTCCGCGAGTGCCGTTAAAGTGGTATTGATCCTACCATTCAGATCGTTAAGAGTGTTACCAGAAATAACAGCATTGGTATCGTCCGCAAATACCACCAGTCCAATTTCAGGAAACAGTTTATTTATGTAATTCAGAAGATCGTTTAAAAATATCACAAAGAAAATAGGCCCCAAAACAGAGCCCTGAGGAACACCTTTTGTTAATGATTTCGATAGCTCACGACTGTAAATCCAAAAGGGTTGCCTTGTCGGGTTGTGAGCACTTTAAAAGATGGAAAAGGGAAACGGACTCACGTGTGATGAGGCTCTGAACTTGTCTTGGCTGGAATGCTGTTCCTGAGGGGCGCCCCTTATTACTTGTTCACGGTGAAGTTTAGAAGCTGGAGATGGTCACTTAGGTAGTTTTTATGATTTTTTAACACAATATGTTATGATGTCCGTACGCACACTTGACGACCGCTTTTGAAGAGAGCGAAAAATGGGTCGTTGGGACGAATGAATGGATGTATGGGAATGGATATAGGAAGAGCGGGAGATTTAAAGTGCTAACTGATAATTGATTACTTAACACCTTTTGTAATCTTTATCAATCTCGACTTACTGACTCTTTCAATATTATCTTCAGCAGTGTCTTTAATTTCCACAAACTGTTTCCTGTTACTTAAATAAGAACAAAATAGCTTTAAAGCATTATCTCTAACACCGTAAAACTCTAGTTTGCTAACCAGCACGTCGTGGAAGGAATAGTCCAGCAACTCTATCTTTAGCATTCAGTCTTCGAACAACGTCATGCATAAGTGTGTCAATGGCTTCAGAACACCCAACACCGTTTTGGTAACCGAACTGTCTTATATTCAGAACACTGTTAGCGCAAAGATGTGACATCAATCTAGATTTAACAAGTTTTTCAAAAATTTTAGATATTGCCGGTAATATTTTGCAGTTGCAATTGCAGACCAATCTCACGTCTGTAATTATTTGGGTCCAGTTTAGAATTTTTCTTATGAATGGGAATTATTTTTGCAATCTTTAATTGTTCTGGAAAAATACCCTCTGTGATGCACTTATTAAAGAATTGAGTTAAAGGCAGTACCAGCAGGTCTGCATTGTCTTTTATAATTCTTATTGGTATATCATCATACCCACAAGACTTCTTGATATTCAATCTTTTCAAAATACTCTCTATTTCTTTACTGGTTGCAGGTTTGAAATCTAATGTATTCTGAACTCTTTCTGTGCTGTTGTTGAGAAACTGGAGAGATCGATTTAGGTTGACTGAAGACTCTTTATTGCCCTGATCAAACTTTTCAGAGAATATCTCAACAATTTTAGAAGAGTCATGCACAACATCCTGATCGATTTTAAGCAATAGTTTTCTCCACCATTTACTTGTTTTTTTACTCTGCTATTGACGACCTTCCATATTCCTCGTGATGTCTGTTTTTCTCTAGTGATAGATTGTTGAACAGCCAACGACTTAATATTTCTTAAAACCTTGTTATAGAGTCTTATATATGCTGTCTTATATATTATTATACTAGGATCAGTATGCCTTTTATCTATATTGCATAATACCCTTTTCATTTTACTTGATACCCTGATTCCCCGCGATAACCAACTCAATTTTCGTTCCTTGCATAAGCTATACTTTTTTTATCTTTTTTTTGAAACACATGTTAAAGATACCATTAAATGTTTTCAGGAAACCATTAATTCCCAGATCGCCCCAATTTGTCCTCATAAGATTCTCCCTAAACTTATTCCCGTTTTTTTTTATTGAACATTCTTTTCTCCTTATAAATTACTTCTTCTTTCCATTTTTGCCTGTCACTTTCAACCACGATACTTGTCATTACAGCTGCATGACCATCAGAAAGCTGATTATGATCTACTTCAGTATTAGTAAGGGTTTCCTCCTGAATATTGGTCAGTATGTTGTCGATACAAGAAGTTGACCCATTACGAGTAAAAGTTACAGTATTAACAAGATGCCTGAAATTATAGCTCTCCAACAAATTAACAAAATCCTGTTTTCTGCTGTTATCCTTAAGAAAATCCACATCAAAGTCTCCGCATATTACAGTTTTCCTATTGAAAAAGTGTTGCAGCAACGATTCCAGTTTGTCAAAAAACATGTCAGATTGTGTATTATTTTGATAACAGCATATTATATTTACGTTAGTACTTTGATCTTTAACTCCACATATTTCAAAACACTGTGAGCGACTATTTTTACTACAATATTCAAGTACCTCTACGCTTCTATCCTTATGTACCAATATTAGTGAACCACCTCTTATTTTATTTTTCCTTGTGTAACTACATATCAAATCATAATTCGTAAAAGTAAAGTACGGAATTTGCATGTCATTTAGAAAGTGTTCAGTAATACAGACAATGTGTTTTCTATCAGGTAAAGTTTCCAAAAACAATTCTAGTTGATCTTTTTTAGGCGTTATACCGCATACATTCTGATGAAATATGTTTAGTTTCGCCATTAAGGTATTGCTCTTAATGTCGGTGGTCATAAAAAAAGTTTTTTGAATTATTAACATTACAATGAGACTGTAACATGCTAGTACTATTAAGATAATCAGTTTGCGGTGCCCTTACAGTTTTTGGACGGGTCTTATTTATTGTCTTATCTGTGCATATTTATTTTGATAATCAATCCTTAAAATGTGTCTATAAATTATTCTGGCCGTATATAATCTGATTTTCATGTCTTTTTTCTGATATTCATCGTTTATGTCTATGAATTCTACGTTACAAAAATTACTGGATATTTGTTCATACATTTTGTTTATTTCATTTATATTAAGAAATCGATTCTGTTAGACCTGTCCTATAAATATATTAGTATGTAAAAGCTGGTTTACATGACAATACAAGTATGAACTTAACTTCATAGGATTACAATCGTTGGAACCAGTCAATATTATCAAAAAGTCCTTGGTGAAATGTTTACATAGTGACAACGAAGAACATAACACATGATCTATTAAAGCATTTGGTTTTGAGAAACAACTGACTGTATAGTGTGACCCTAAAAGCTCTTGTAGAATTCTTCTCATGGATCCTCCTGTTCCATTTGGCAGAATTAAAACGCGGCGTTTCATTTTACCAGATGTGTCTTCTTGGCGCGATGTGACTTCCCTTTTAGACGGTTGATTATCTGAGCTTGACTTGACGTTAATCTGTTCTAAGTCCACTATAGATGCCATATCTATAACGCTCCCCGAAGGCGATGCAGGTTGGATGTTATGAAATAACATTTCTTTAGAGATATCAATATTGTGAGTGATTTTAGCTGTAGTTTCAAATTCTGAACTGTTTAAAAGTGTAGAGTTCAAATCAATTTGCTTCACAACTGTCTCCGTAAGCTGGGTTGCACATGCCTTTGGAAAACCGATTTTGCATAAATTTAAATTTCGATACTTGGGAGAGTAGAAGGTATTTTTCAGCGGTAAACTTTTGTTTGTTTTTATGTCGTCTATTCCCACTGATCTATAGAATTGTATCTTCTTTCATAGCTCATTAATTGTTTGTTAAGTTTTGCGTTTTCCATACATTGGTTTTCAATTTCCTTGTCTGCAATTTCTAGTTGCAACTTCAATCTCTGTATTTCTTCCGTTAGTTCTTGAACTTTATCGTCAGAATTATTAATTATAGGTAGACTTTGAGATGATATATTGTAGAAGGTGTCATTAGCACTTATGTTTTGCGTGCGTTGTGTACGAGTAGTAACATAGTTCGGTGAAGAACACATGTCAATTGATATGATTTTACTGAACACCGTAGTATTTATTTGCTACCGTAAGAGCTCCAGGCGCCGCTGCCGTTCAAGCTGTCCGCATTACTAGTGGCGTGGTGACTAATTTGAAAACAAAAAAAAAACCAAGCTCAAAAAGACAAGTCGTGATAAGGACTCGAACTCGGTATCTTTGCATCAAACGCTACGATTTGTACCGCTGAACGCTGTTGATATTATGCGATTTGGCGAATTAATGGTAGACGTTGTAGCACTCAGTGGTGTAGGTAAATGTATGATTCATTGGAAATCGTTACTCATCGCAAAGTAGTCACTCACTGTCACTGTGATTTTGCACTTCAAAACGACTATTTTTTAAATGGTTTTGCTTATTGTAGCTGTAATACACTGTCGTTTTTAATATTTTTTTCACCGCTGTATAGCTTGCACTTTTGTCTATAACTTTATGTAATGTAATAAACGATTTGTGAAAAATATTCAGACTTATAATTGTAAACGTTCGCACAGAAGAAATACACATCCGCCTCCGATAAACGCATTAGAGATATTGTTTCTGTTGAAGCAGCGTTACATGTATACCATGGTTATGTAGGATCTATAATCCGGTATGGAATTATACTATGGGGTAATTCAGTAGACGCTCAAAGAGTTCTGCTAACTCAAAAGAAATATTTAAGAACCTTAGATAAAGCTACATTCAGAGATTCGTGCAAGCCTTTGTATAAAAAGTTCAACATACTGCCAGTGCCATGTATATGTCGTGGCCAGATCATAGAATTGACCATTTCATGAAATGGCCAACTTCAACTGACCATATCGTTTAAACGTCAGCGTTTAATGATATTTCCATCCACGTTTGGCCATATCATTAATGTAGGGTGTCCATGATAAGTGGTGTAATAAAAACGCAAAATAAGGTAGGAAATAATGTATTACTCTAGTACAAAGTACAAAAATGTTTAAAAGTCAATTAAAAATTAAAAAGTCATTTCCGATTAACGGAGTGTTGATGTAGTTGATATATACGCCGTAACTGCATCTCGCTTTGAAGTCGTCGTCATATTTTTTGACACTATTACATGCCATTGGTCATCATTCAGTATACTTTTCGTGTGTAAGATAAACATACTGGCGGTGTAGGGGTGGCCCAAGGGCCACCCCCGCCGCACCCTAACCTACTGTTATGCCTTGTAAAAATTATAAAAAAAAGGATTATGGTAATTTAAATTATGACAAAAACATTTATGTGTTTTAATAGAATCCTGTTTCAAGTAGTTAATGCCATCTGCGACATATCTACAATAAGTCACGTCAAAAAAAGAAACTTTACAGACAGTAGGATCGTCTATATTATTCTTTTTTTAAATTAATATCTCTTCATTCGCAGTTTTAATTATATCATATTTTGAAATCCAATAATAGTCCATTGATTTACGTAGCGTGGTCACTCGACCTTCATTATTTGCCATATAACCTAAAAATAAAAATAGGTAAAAAAACTTTTTAAGTTAAACGGTTTTATGTTAAACATACATTGCAATGTTTTATTTTAGTCTAGTCTATGCATATGTTTATAATTCCCACGACTGTATCTATATTATTATTTTTTTGTTTTTAGTACATTTAGCTTAAACATTGCAATGTATGTTTAACATAAAACCGTTTAACTTAAAAAGTTTTTTTACCTATTTTTATTTTCTAGTTTTTAGTTTTTATTTCGCATTCTGTTTAATTCATTTAGTGCTTCATTATTGCAAGGTTTCGTGCCCGTTAGTTTATTGCAGTCCAACTCCTCTATACGTAGTCCCTGCAAAGATCTTACTCTACTAAGAGCCACGTAGGCTTGACCTTCTTCAAACAGTTTCGCACCTAAGTATACGACTGCGTGATCCACAGTGCTGCCCTGCATTTTATGTATTGTAGAAGCCCATGATAGTATTAAAGGCAACATTCTTCTTTCAGCCGTCATCCCAGATTCAATTTCTACATTTTTATCTTATTATTATACGCCATTTAGTGGCTGCGCCCATCTTAAATATTGAGGTTATATAGTGCACTGTATTCTTCTTGTCAAGCCCTTTTATTTGATACCCATATTGGTGGGATTGATAAAAAATTGTTATAAGCCATTTGGTAGCGGCGGCCATCTTAGATTTCAATTTTGCATAGTAAATTGTATTCTACTTGTTGAGACCTTTCATTTGATACTCATGTTGATGGGATTGATAAAACCTAAGTTATCCGCCATTTTGTAGAGGCCGCCATCTTGGATTTTAATTTTATATAGTACATTGTATTCTACTGGTTGAGCACTTTCATTTGATACCCATATTGATAGGATTGATAAAAACCTACGTTATCCGCTATTTTGTAGCGGCCGCCATCTTGGATTTAATTATTTTTTAGTATATTGTTTTCTGCTTGTTGAGCCCTTTCATTTGATACCCATATTGATGGGATTGATAAAACCTACGTTATCCGAACGATTGATAAAACCTACGTTATCCGCCATTTTGTAGCGGCCGCCATCTTGGATTTAATTTTTTTTAGTATATTGTATTCTGCTTGTTGAGCCCTTTCATTTGATACTCATATTGATGGGATTGATAAAACCTACGTTATCCGCCATTTTGTAGCGACCGCCATCTTGGATTTATAATGATAATGAATAAACATAACTGTATTGTCATCAAAATCCAAAGTGTATACAAAATTTCAGATTAATCGGTTGACAGGAAGAGGGTGAAATTTGAATTACTAAATTTGACCCAAGAATAAAACAAACGGGGTGAGCTAAATATAAAACCGTTTAATTTTGCATAGTAAATTGTATTCTACTTGTTGAGACCTTTCATTTGATACCCATGTTGATGGGATTGATAAAACCTAAGTTATCCGCCATTTTGTAGAGGCCGCCATCTTGGATTTAATTTTTTTTTAGTATATTGTATTCTGCTTGTTGAGCCCTTTCATTTGATACCCATATTGATGGGATTGATAAAACCTACGTTATCCGACGGATTGATAAAACCTACGTTATCCGCCATTTTGTAGCGGCCGCCATCTTGGATTTAATTTTTTTTAGTATATTGTATTCTGCTTGTTGAGCCCTTTCATTTTGATACTCATATTGATAGGATTGATAAAACCTACGTTATCCGCCATTTTGTAGCGGCCGCCATCTTCGATTTAATTTTTTTTTAGTATATTGTATTCTGCTTGTTGAGCCCTTTCATTTGATACCCATATTGATGGGATTGATAAAACCTACGTTATCCGCCATTTTGTAGCGGCCGCCATCTTGGATTTATAATGATAATGAATAAACATAATTGTATTGTCACCAAAATCCAAAGTGTATACAAAAATTCAGATTAATCGGTTGACAGGAAGAGGGTGAAATTTGAATTACTAAATTTGACCCAAGAATAAAAAAAACAAACGGGGTGAGCTAAATAAAACCGTTTAATAAAGTTGCTGTCTACTGTTAATACGAGTTTTTCTTTTCACTTTAGTGTCAAAACATTGCTTCAATGCACTTTTATCTTGTATTTGCTCATTATTATTCGTATTATTCGCGTTCACACAAGAATAATTATTGTCCGCCGCCATTATGCAAAACATAAACAAAGCGACACCAGCGCCACTACCGGTGGATAATGTTACTATTTTTTACGATATGATCGCTAACGTTTGGCCATATCATGAAGTAATCATGCATTTAGTTGGTCATATCGTTAAACGTTTTGTGTTCATTGATCTGGCCAAACCACATCATGATGTGGCCAACGAATGTTGTTCTATTTCATGAAACACGACCACTTCATGAAATGGTCGATCTTTTCATGAAATGATCAATTCTATGATATGGCCACGATATATATACACAGAAGAGATTTGTTAATTTGTAAAAAAGAATCCACACTTATTCAAAACTAGGAAAGACATGGACTGTTTCAGTAAAAGGTATGAGAACTTATTGTATATGCCAAGAACTAATTTAACTCTAACCAATGATAATGTATATTGTATGTGTATTAAAATTTATAATGCTTTACCATCCATACTAATATTATAAATGCGAAAGTAACTCTATCTGTCTGTCTGTCTGTTACACTTTCACGCCTAAACGGCTGAACGGATTTTGATAAAATTTGATATGGTGATAGATGATAACCTAGAAATGGTCATAGGCTATAAATAATCACGCCATCTTTCTTAGGGGGTAGGCAGTAGGCAGAAAACTAAATTGAGTTAGTGATTTTTAGTCGATTTTGTTGGGACTTTTGCTCTTTCACGTCTAAACGGCTGAACGGATTTTGATGAAATTTAGTAAGGTAATAGATGGTTACCTAAAACGGATATAAGATCAAAATGATCACGTCATCGTACTTAGGGGGTAGGAAGTAGGCAGAAAACTGAATTGAGTTAGTGATTTTTTTATGGTTTTTTGCTAGGAGTTTTGCTCTATCATGCCTAAACGGCTGAACGTATTTTGATGAAATTTAGTAAGGTGATAGATAACCCAGAAAAGGATAAAAGCTATTAATATTTATGATATTGTACTTAAGGCATAGGCAGTAGGCAGAAAACTAATTAAGTTAGTGATTTTAAATCGTTTGTTTTAAAAGTTTATCTCATTCACGCCTTAACGTCTGAACGGATTAACAGCCTCCGTGGTCTAGTAGTTAGAGCGTTAGGCTCAAGATCTGGAGGTCCGGGTTCGATTCCCGATGGGGACATTGTCGAAATCACTTTGTGAGACTGTCGTTTGTTTGGTAAGTACTTTTCAGGCTTGAATCACCTGATTGTCCGAAAAAGTAAGATGATTCCGTGCTTCGGAAGGCACGTTAAGCCGTTCGTCCCGGCTATTAGCCGTAAAAACACCTCCACCAACCCGCAGTGGAGCAGCGTGGTGGAGTATGCTCCATACCCCCTCCGGTTGATTGAGGGGAGGCCTGTGCCCAGCAGTGGGACGTATATAGGCAGTTTATGTTATGTACTTAAGGCGTAGGCAGTAGGCAGAAAACTAATTAAGTTAGTGATTTTAAATCATTTGTTTTAAAAGTTTATCTCATTCACGCCTTAACGTCTGAACGGATTTTTATAAGACTTGGTTAATTTAAAGACAGGATCCTAGGCACGGACACAGGCGGGAAAACACCTCATTCCCGCGGAAATCTAGCGTGATCGTGTCAAGAAGCGCATGACGCCATAGCTACTGAAATGATTTTGATGTTTTTTTTTTTTAAACTGAGTGTTACTAAGACTTCAAGTTAGTATTTCCTTCACTTCTCTATATACTCTCTACCACTTTTCTAACTTAGAGGGTAGGTAGGCGCCATAATTTAGGGAATACCTACTTACCTACTAATATTATACATACATACATAAACTCACGCCTATTTCCCACCGGGGTAAGCAGAGACTATAGAATTCCATTTGCTTCGATCCTGACACACTTCTCTTGCTTCCTCCACATTCATCAATCGCTTCATACACGCACGCCGGTTCAGAGTAGATCGTATTGAACCTTTTCTAAGGACATCTCCAATTTGGTCATCATAAGTCCTTCTCGGTCTTCCTCTGCCAGCCCTACCATCAACTTTCGCTTTATATACCGCTTTTGCAATCCTATTATCCTTCATCCGCTCTACGTGTCCAAACCAACCTAACATTCCCTTCTCAATCCTAGTCACTATATCGTCTTTTACACCACATCTCTGTCTTATCACACTGTTTCTCACTCTATCACTCAACTTCACACCGCAGATGCTACGCAAAGACCTCATTTCTACGGCATTGATCCTACTTTCATGCTTCTTCTGCCATACCCAACATGCACTACCGTACTTCAGCGGGGGGGGGGGGGGTACTAATATTATAAATGCGAAAATAACTCTGTCTGTCTGTTTGTCAGTAACGATTTCCTGCTTAAACCTCTCAACCGATTTTGATAAAATTTGGCATAGACAATCTTTAGAGAAAGAACAGAAAATGAACCTGAGAAAGAACATAGGCTACCTTTTATTGCGAAAAAAAGGGATGCAGAGCTTAAAATAGGGGTTGGTTGAAAAAGGCATCTATTGGGACCTACATTACGGACCTAACCAGCGTCCAAAGAATGGCTTGCATGAATAACGGGAGCAATGTCGTCCACAACAACCTTAGCAATGGAGGCGGCACTAAACCTGTCTCCACTCCATCTGTACATAATCGGGGAAGCTAGAATTGCTATGCTCCGAGCTAAGGAAAGGGGTAAGACAACATGGGGATCAACTGTCATGACTGACCCGGTTGTATACAGGGTGTATACGGAGGGTGCCCCAAGCGAAAGAGGGTAACCGACGTGGGGGCACACGCCACAGTTTTTCAGGCCGAGATGTATGCCATCATTGATTGTGTGCACCAAAATTTGGGGAACACAAACAGTAACATTCTCATACTGTCGGACAGCCAGGCTGCCCTTAAGGTAGTGGCGGCGACTGAAGTAGACTCATTACTCACTCCTAGAGTGAGTAATATATAGTCTGAATAAGTTGGGGGCCTCAAACTCGGTAACATTAGGCTGGGTTCCAGGGCACTCTAACATTAAAGGCAACGAAATTGCTGACGAACTTGCGAGAGAGGGATCGGGAACAAGTCTAATCGGACCCGAATCCTTCTGCGGGATCTCGAAAAGCACCTCTAGATATCATCTGGGGGTGCGACTAGGAAATGAATCCAAGGAATTTTGGCCCAACTCAGTTGGCCTGAAACATTCGAAGCAGCTGATTAGACCTTTTTCTAAGAAATTCTCATCAGAAATCCTTACTCTTACTAGGGGGCAGGTTAGGATTTTAATAAGGGCCCTCACGGGGCATTGCAGACTCAATAAGCACCTACACAGAATGGAGCTGCCCGAGTCTCCTTTATGCAGATTCTGCTTAGGGGAAGATGAGACGCCACTACATCTGCTGTGCAGCTGTGAGGCTCTCATAAGTAGTGCCATTTCGCGTAAGTAGTCTCATAAGTAGTAGTACCATTTGAATTAATAGTATATCCACAATCTTCTATTCAAAAGAGTTATCTTCGTCTATTCTAATTATGAGTATACTCCACAATCACTCTACAAACGTAATGTAACAATACATCAGAAATCCCTCGACTTGCCGCCCAACCGAACCGCTGACAGACCAAACAAAAGCAACTCAGTGTTGCCATAACTTAATTCAATATTCTAAAAGATACTAAGCAATCAGCTTTTCTTATCGATTTATTCGTAAAACTATGCTTTGAATGAGCAGTTTAATTAAAACTGCTATTGAACAGAACCTGATAACAAATAGCTTTTTCTCTGATCAGATGCGGGATAAACGAACGCTGATCGTAGGCTAGTCTGATCGTGATGAATCATTCTCTATTAGATCAACGAACTTTCTATCTATTCGGAGTACTTGACATAGTAATTTAGTACCAGGTCTTTCCATTTTTTCTTGAATGTATTTTTATTATTATTACTATTAAGTAATAAAAATCCTTCATATTGTTCAAACCCTATGATCTCGACAGTCCATCCAAAGATACACCACTCCATAATTGATATTTCAACCAAATCTCCAATATTTAAAGTCATCTTTTAATTAATGGGATGTCGTCTTTGTAGTGTTTTCTCTATTATAATGAATGAAGTAACAGAGTAACGAAGATATATTCATTTGAATGTTATTCACAGATATCGGATGGATAGAAAAAACAAAAATACAAAAAAAACAGTTTTATATAAAAAGTTTATTTTCTTTACACCATTTCTTTAGACAAATTACATTTTTTAATGCACATATTCTAGGATGATAAATACAAGAAAGTACATCTTCACAACATTTATACTTATCATACAAATTTAATAGATTAGGACAACCTTTATATTCTAAATTATACACATGTTTGTTTTGAAATATTTGTTGAATCCATATCTGTTTTTCATTACCTTTAGTGAAAATATGTTTTTTCTTTAAGAAACTCATAAATATAGCTCTTATAGCTTGAATATGGAATGTAACCTTCTCGCCAATATATTCCTCTATTCCTTTCTATCCAAGATACTTGCTTTCTTTCAGTGTTAGTTAAGTCATGAAATGGGTATGGCGGTCTTATTAAAAGAACATGACTTTGATTTTTACAGACAATCGCTATCTCTTTTAGTATAAACTCGTTTGCGTCAGTTTTAAAACCTTGAACATCTACAATAGCGTTCATGATAACTTGCGCACTATATTACTCAAAGGTTTATATTCCACAAGTCGGTCGTTAATAATAAGGCAATATGCTGTTGTATTATCAGGAAAATCAGACAAACTCTCTATCTCCAAACGGACATCTACAGGTCCAGATTTCAAATTTTCATTCTGCCTAGAACAATCAATAATAAATAACGGTGCCTTGGTTTTAAAGTTTTACAGATCGAGCAACGGGTCGAGTGAAGAGTTATAATAAGACTGACGAAATTTTGTATATATTTCGTATAATATACAGTATTTACTTTCATTGAATTTTAAATTAAGCGCATCGTATGGATAATATTGTGAATTTAAGAAAAGGGTAACGTTAGTTAAATTACAATGGTCAAATATAGAACAATCTTTTGATTGATTGTTTTTTCTATCAGTTTGCAACCCAAATATAACATATCGTGGCTTTTCGAGTTGAGAAGCCGTTTTGATAGACCAGGAATGTTTTGTAGTTTTAGGTAACAAAGGATACTCATATAAATCCCAATTCCTGAAAGCTATTTGAATAGGTTTATCTTTATCTAAATGTTTAAGTAATAATATCCTTTCGCGATCGGATACTTTTATATGCGGTACACGCCATTGTACTCTCTGTATGTCTATTTTGATGTCATCAATATCTTCCGAAAACTTTACGCTGTTTAAGTTGGAATTACTTCTAGTTAGTATAAGTTCATGTTTGCAATTCATGATTATTTTACTATAATCTTCTGCGAACCCCATTATTCTGTTTAGCGGTAAAACAGCACTGAAACTACCAGTTGTACTTATAGTTCCGGTTGTCGTGTTCCACCCCCATAAAGCTGCAACTTTACTTTCACCTTCATTCATCGATGCATATGATTTAATAGTTGTTGTTATTCCAGAATTTTTAATGCGATCTATTTCAACACCGTTCATCTCGTATCTGATATCTTGGAACAAAAACATAGCAAAGTTATTCGTGAAGCTCACTGCTTTGTGAATAGGCTTCCGATCTTTTCCAATGAGGGTTGCATGTCCTTCAATGTAAATAGAACTGGCTGATGGTAATATGTACAAGTCTTGCTGATATACTGGGTGTTAGTGACATCGTAACGAATACTGAGAGGGATGATTCAAACCATGATTCTGAGTTAATATCTAGTGGAATTTTCCGTCGCAAAATTCATGATTATTTTTTAGTTTTTTTAAATTATTTTCAATTCTATACTTTTGCGATGGAAAATTCCACTTGATATTAACTCAGAATAATCAGATGAATCATCCCTCTCAGTATTCGTTACGATGACACTTACACCCCGTACAAGTATATACGGTAGCCATATAAGTAGGTATGGGTGTTAGTGATACCGTAACGAATACTGAGGGGGATGGTTCAGACCATGATTCTGAGTTGATATCACGTGGAATTTCGTGTCAAAAAATTCATGAACATTTTTCTTTTCTTTTTAATTATTTTCCAATCCATACTTTTGCGACGGAAATTTCTACTTAATATCAACTCAGAATCATGGCCTGAACCACCCCTCAAAGTTTTCGTTACGATGTCACTAACACCCTGCATAGGTATCCTGATTTCATCATTTTCTTTAAAACTGTTATTATAGGGATTATAAGTATGGATTTCATAACTTTCTATTGAATTGTCGAATTGCGGTAAATCAGTTATTTGAAGTATATTCATATTTTAAATCCGAGAGCACGGAGAAAATCTTTATTGGTTTTAGTAATTTTTCTTGCTGATTTGATACGTCTTTGCACTTTCACTGTTTGCGTAGCATTGATGCATCTTAAAGTATTGTAAGGAGTTTTATTAAATAAAATCATCTTGATTTTCGTAAATGAAGACACAGTTGAATATTTTCTTCTCTGAAGTCAATATAATTATTGTGCTCATCGATAATATTTAAACATACAGACGAAATACTGTGTTTCTCAACAGGAAAATAAATTATATTTTTGGGAACTTCTATGTAACGATGACCTGGAGATACGTTTGGTATAAATTCGTATAATATGCGATGGTAAGCCGTTAGTAAATGAGCCTCGCACGAGGTCACACTCGATCCTGATTACGGACACTGGCAAAATGTTAACCGGATTGATGGACTCATGCCATTTATTAGCTTCTAATTTAATACTCGAGAAACCCAGCAGATGTCCTAAGCTATTCTTTGCATCAAAATTGACAATTTCTGAACAAAATAAAGAACACGTTAAAGTATTATTGTTGGGTCTTATTATTAATTCACAATCCTTTAATTCACTTTGAAGGTATTCAACTATATCAAATAAACTATACACTCCATAAGGAATTTTTATTTGTTTACCTTCAATCCCGTAAGAAAAAATATTGTTATGTGCGTTTATATTTGGTATTGAGTTCACAGCAGAAAAATAAAGTAATCCACATTCATATTTATCATCTATATTCAAGGGTGGTTGAAAATATGATTCCAATTTTGATTTTTTCCAGCAATGCTTAACGTGATAGACATGATTGCATACTAAATGTTGTATTCCTTTAAAGACTTATTTATTTGATTTTGTTTCTACGCCAGAAATCTTTAAGGAATTTTATACACAAATGTCCACAGTTAAAAGGGTGATCTCGCTGTACATTATCATAATTGTAACCAATATTACATCCAACATATTTTAAAAATTCTTTAGGCGGTTTTAAATTACCATAACTATCAAAATATTCAATGTAATTATCCAACTTAACATAGGCCACCCAATGAGACCCCGGATTATCTGAACTGTCTAAATTAAGGATCCCACATTCTTTACGAAGTGCGTAGTTCGGCAACGTATCTCGCATAAATACTCCTCGAAAATATGGGATGTCTGTTGCATGATTCAGAATATCGATATTAGTAAGAGCTCGATTGGGTAGCCTTCGATTTAGTTTTTTCTATCTGTTACATATATTCCAAATCCATCCTTATGCGGTTTAAGATGTAACCCTTTTTCTATACAAAGTGCTTCCATTTTTTCATTATGTCTTTTTAACTCGGTGAAACGCTTTTTAGCAGCTTTAAACTCATTGACTACTTTAGCGATTCCTGCAGCGCCACCGGCTAAACTCCCAGCAGCAGACAATCCAGCAAAAATTGGTATTAGTGGTAGAACGCCTCCAGTTTTGGGTACAGGAATAACACGTGGTAATTTAATAGATGAATCAGCTGCCAATTCTTTAGCAGCAGCTATTGCCAACTCTATTGCAATTTTTTTACACTTAGGTTTCATTTTATTTACATGTTTTTTGGTATGAGCAATGATTTGTTTTAAATGCTTCCTTAAACCAGTACCAGAACTTGCTTTAATAGCCAACTTATTTTTGTTTTTATTTAAACCAGCACCAGTGTTTATTTTGGTAAGCATAGTTTTATTTACTAAGTGAGCAGCTATCTTTTCTCCAAGACTACAGTCAGGAGCTGAAATACGTTTTCTTGCCATATTCATTAATTTTATATCAGCTTTATGACGATCACTTAAACAAGATGATAAATCGTAGGCAATATTGTGTTCCTTGCAATATTCGTCTAATTGATTGATTCCTTTATCTCCACGTGCAAGTCTTTTATGCAATTTAGTACCGGGCCCGCAATAATTATATCTAGGTAAATGTAGCTCAAAGGGTAAATGATTAATAAACCAATTGAGGAGACCACTTTGGTTCATGCTCTATATAAGACTGATTGAAACGCTCGAATAAACTTTTATTATATTAGGACGCACAGTTTTCGTGATAATTTATGAGTCAGTTACAGCACATTAGTCTTTTCAATCCAGCTGTTTTCACTTGAAGGTAATCCTAACCATTTTACTAAAACTTTCTTCCGATTTCTTTTCAAAACTTTTTCAACTAGGTAAATATGAGGGTGTTTTGTTTTCTGAAGTTCTTGTGGATAAAATGCTCCTAAAATAGGCTGTTGTCTTGTATCTTCTATTAAATAAGTGACTGGACTTGTATTTTGAACTTTAATGATTTTAAATAATTCTGTCGACCAATTAGGAGTATATCCTTTTTCAAAAGTTCCTTTGTATTTACTTATTCTAACGAAGTCGCCAACGTTTAATTTTTTGTTATCTTTTATTGATTTTGAATATACTGCAGTGGCATATCTCTTTAAAATGTTTTTTTTTATTGTTTTCATTTACCTGTATTGGCTTTAGACCAATTGTTCTATGATATGTTTGATTATATTCTCGGATAACATTATCTAAGAGACCATCAATCCTTTCCTTTAAAACTGAATCTTTTATACATTTTCGATTTAAGAGTTCTTATGAATCTTTCCACTATGGATGCTTTTTTCGTAGAATATGTGGAATAATGATTTATTTTAAATTTGTTTGTTAGTTTTTTTGAATTCTTTGTTATAAAATTCCGTCCCCAGATCAGTTTGTAAATTTTTAGGAAATCGCCCTTTATTCAGTAATTCCTCTAAAACTTTGCATACGATAGTTTTAGTTTTCTGTTTTAGCGGAAATGCCCAAGCAAATTTTGAAAATGTGTCAATAATTACTAAAATGTAGTTATACCCATGATTTTCTCTATAAAAAGCTTGCATATCAACTAAGTCCGCTTGCCATAAATCATCAATATCTTTCATTATTACATGCCTTCGTGGAAAATTGACTCTTGCATTTTTATGTATTTCATTTATTACATCTATTTTGCTCATTTCTTTTTTAAAGATTTGTTTTCTAAATTTTGAATTCTTAAGATAGCTTGTTGAACTAACTGATCTAGAGTTTTAAGAGTCTTAATGCAATTTTCAAAAGATTTATCTACGTACTCCTTGGTAGCGCAATCATCATCATCCAGAGGGATTTGAATATTTTTAATAATTTTATTTCGTGCAGTTAAATTCCCATCATTAGTCAGTTTTAAACCACATTCTAATAATGATTCACTACTACCAAACTTCTTCCTTTTACATATAATATGATGTCCGAATTTGTCAACATTCATGTTTAAATAGCGCTTCGTTACTGAAGTATAATTAAAAAATGTGCTATATTTATTCCTTTATAAAGCCAGCTTCCTTCAACTCTTCAATAATTGATAAAATTTCATTATCGTGATTACTATTACCAGCATCTCTTGATGCAATTAATAGCTTCAATCTCTCAATCAATTCGTTAGGATCATCCCAATATACGAAATCAGCATTTTCTGTATATTGCTTTAACTTGGGCAAATTTCCTCCGTGTTTATGTTCCGTTTTAGCTAGATTACTATTAATCGACTCTGTAAAAAGTGGTTTAATTATTTCACGATATTTTATACCTTTGTCTCCTTTAAGCTGGCCAGTGGGATTAAAATCTCTCTTATGTGCATTAGTACTGTTTAACAGGTCTTTGTATACTAGTTTATCTTTATCTGATATCAGTGTAGTGTCAGGTTTCCTACACAAGAGAAGTTCTCTTAAGCCTCGTGTTAATTCATAACGATGGTTATTTCCTATATTTATGTATATTGTATCTTTATTTAAGGGATCATCTATAGCAGAAAAGGTTACTTCTGTATTACCCAATTTAAATTGATTGTTAACGCTCCGTATACCAAATGGAATATTTATCGTACCGTAAATTTTAGCAATATCCTCTTTCTTCAGCGACTTTTCCAAAGTATTTTTTTTGTTCTCTTCTTCTTCCAAATCGATGTCTGTACTATTGTTACGCGCATCATCAAAAGTAGTAGAAAAACTTAAATTCATACTATCTTCGTCATTTATAGAATTACGTTTTTTTACATTATAATTATTTTCAGGGTACATAATTTCGATTAAACGCTTTAAAGGTTCTGCAACAGGCTTTAGCATCCTATTCATTGTAATATCGTTTTGATATTCTTCATCTCGCATCTGCTTAATTTTACTTTTAATTGATTCTACAGACTGTATTAACTGTTTCTTAGTATGTTGATCCATTTTATACAACCAAATTTACGACTGCTATTTATAAATCATTAGTCAAAACTGACGTTAGTTTTAATAGCGTCAATTTATGAATTGAAATTAATGAACACATCAAACCCTTTCCTATATCTTCCATTGTTAACAGAACAATCTTTGTTAATTGTCAAAAAATTATGAGACTCTTTCCATATCTTTGAACAAAGATCTTTAAATTGAAGCCATGTCATATCGGTATTTACATGTTCATTAAATATGTGTTTTAAATTAACATCATCTTGTTTAAATATTATTATAAAATTTGCATTATCTCGTAACAACTGTTTTGGTATTCTTGAATTAGTTTGAGATAAATAAAAGCAGTCTAATTCTTTATGCCTTCCCATAGCAAAATAGTTTCTAATGTTAGTTTTTTTTTCACATACTATGTCATCGAAAATCATAATAGAGCTATTGAGAGCATCTGTGGGGTGAATAACTTCCTCGTCATTATTATAAATGAAAAAGTTTACTTGTGGAATTTTTTTCATAACTTGTTTTAGAAACCTATACTTTGACTGAAATGCAGTCTTTGAATATAAATAAATATTTCTGAATTTAAGACCATTTTTATGTAGTAATAAACTGAGCATAACATTAGTTTTACCACAGTTCGAAGGTCCACATATTATGCAGCGAATAGAATTGGGTAAAAGTGCACTGTGTTTGACCCTTTGAGGATTTTCTGAAATGTCAACATTTTCAACTTTTAGAGATAGATCTTGTTTTACCAACTTCATTTTGCTTTATGATGTGTAGAAATGGTGATTTACTTATATATATCGTGGCCATATCATAGAATTGATCATTTCATGAAATGATCGACCATTTCATGAAATGGTCGTATTTCATGAAATAGAACAACATTCGTTGGCCACATCATGATGTGGTTTGGCCAGATCAATGAACACAAAACGTTTAACGATATGACCAACTAAATGCATGATTACTTCATGATATGGCCAAACGTTAGCGATCATATCGTAAAATAGTAACATTATCCACCGGTAGTGGCGCTGGTGTCGCTTTGTTTTTGGAAGAAATGTTGACAGACTGTGCGGTAAACAACATCTCCTAAGTTAATTATTAAGTAAAATAGTAATTGAGTGATTTTACGTATACCAATGTAAATTTGTGATAGTATTATCAATGATTCATACGATTTAATGTTTGCAAGACGTAAGAGTGTACCTAAGTGTTAATAAATGGTAATTAAAAATCGTGAGAAGATAAAGTATAAAACGAGAAATATTTTGAAAACCACATAGTGACGGACGAAGACAGTGTTTTGAGTGACAAAATTAAATAAAAAACCTTTAAATTATATTGGCTAATAGTGATAATATTTTAAATTCCGTTTCCTAACGGTCGCCTATAATTGGAGTGATTGTAATGACCTCGGACTTGTGTTCTCCGTAAGGAACATTATAATAAGACTGTGAGTTTTATTTAAACCAATTACTTTAGATGATGACTCGAAGTGACTGTTTTTGTTGTTAATAATAACAGACAGGCGTTTATTATGCAGAAACATTATACTGCAGCGCCATCTAGTGAAGATTTAAGTGGTTTATAGAATCTATCGTTTAGATACTACATTGAGTGCTGCAGCTAGTACATATGAATTTCAACAGATGGCGCATTGCAACGCCATCTAGCGGCAAATATCTGAACTAATATTATATCATACAATTGTTGTGGTATAAATAAATAACGCAATGAGCTGCTACGTGTGTAAGAAACGGGTTACTGTTAATGAAAAACTGGTCTGCTGCATATGTAAAAGCAGATACCATTATAAATGCTTACACATACTCAAAGAAGAGTATATCAAGAATGTACAAAAATACGACATATCCTGGTTATGCCCGAAGTGCAAGCCGAACCAGTGCTCATTGTCCAAATCCAAGAATGAGGAAGGGTACCGTGACATTAGAACCAAGAAAAACACAAAACGTATCACCAAACCCACCCCTACTAAGAGGACAACTACCATTGTCACTCCTACAGTCACTAACCCCGCCATAGTTACTACAACAACAACTGTTTCACTGTCACAATCACCCCTAATAAATGAAACATCATCAAATAATATAAGTTCTCCCGGAAAAAACATCACCCAACGCTCTAAAAAAATAATAATATCCAACATATCTACCGAAAACAGTTTTCAGGCACTAAGCGAACAGGATGATTCAGACGACGATGCTGGCACTGCTGACGCATCGCATAGCATCAACAGCATTGTAAGTGCTTCTCCATACACCACTACTTTAAACAGGAGCTGCCCAACTATAGATCATAACTATTATGAAGAATATTTAGAGGCAAGGAAAGTACTTCAAGATCTTGAAATGAAACTAACGAGTGCCGACGACCAAATAATTCAACTTTTGGAAGAAAACAGAACACTTGTGAAACGTATCGAGGAAAATAAACTAAAAATTAATTATCTTACTAGTGTGTGTAAGAGTCCAGCTCAAAATACACTTGCATCGTGTGTCAAGAAGCGCAAAAAGAAGGCTCGGATCAGACAGTCTAATTCTGAAACCAGTTATGACACTTTCTGTCATATTTCTTCCACACAAGTAATGAACTCCACGAACAATGATAATGTAAAAGAGAATGTCATCGAGGAACAGAAACCTATGCCGGGATACAACGTGAGGCGTAAACGACAAATAATATTATTGGCTGACGAATCTGGAAGAGGACTCCGTGCCATTATGGAAAAATTACTGGGCGATGAATATAGTGTAAAATCAAGCTTAAAACCTTACGCTACATTAGCCGACATAACATCAAATAGTCAGGCGTTATGTGAAGGACTGGACAAAAATGACTATGTGATTGTTCTAGGAGGTTCGCATGATAGCAATATCATTAAGTTCCAATCAGCTTTTTATACATTGTTAAATACTTGTAAAAACACTAATGTTTTAATTGGAGGAATAATTTCTAATTCTCATCTAAATGAATATAAAATAAATGAATTGATCAGAATCATTAGCACAAATGTAGACAACGTACAATATTCTAAATTACGCTATTATGAAAACAACAAATTAAATAAGGTTGACACTTGTAAATCACTGGTATTGGATATGATTTTACTAAGCTTTAAAAATTGTTATACTCTGCCTCCTCTCAAAATAACCAAGCATAGTATTAGTACACAAACAGAAAGTGTGTTTTTTCGTGAATAACAAAAGTACGAGTAAATTAAATATTAATATATATTATCAAAATGTAAGTGGATTACGCACAAAATTAACTGCATTTTATGAAAATATTAATACGTCTTCAGCCGAGCTTTGGGCCATCACTGAGACAGGATTGCACGAATCGATATATGATGGTGAATTGGTACCACAGGGATATAGCGTGGCACGCTGTGACCGGGCTGATGGCCGTAAACAGGGTGGCGTTATGCTGATCGCGGCGCCAGCGCTCTCGTTACAAACTCTACCTGATGTACCCAATGTTGACACTTTCACTTTTGAACTGATCTGTGCTCAGGTTTTCAAGGATAACAGATTGCTTTTTATATGTTGTGTTGTGTACATACCTCCAAGCAGTCACAACAGGGAATATATGAACCTGTTTGATATAATTGAAAATATTTGTCTAAAGTATAAGAATATTATTGTAATAGGAGATCTTAATTTGTATTCAGCTACGGATGAGACACAATGTTATTTCCAATACTTTCTGACTGTTTGTGATTTTCGTCAGTGCAATGAAATAACTAATCAAAATGATCGTATTTTGGATGTGGTACTATCTAATTTAACCGAGTGCGAAATTATGGTTCTTTATGAGAACGATAATCTAGTGTCCCCAGACCCACACCATCCACCGTTAAACATACAGTGCGTATTCCATAGAAAGTCACACTCACGCATTAAACATAAACATAAAACACCAATGGGTACCCCGAGCCGTAACCGCAAATGGAATTTTAATAAATGTAACTTTCAAGATTTATACTCGGGTTTGAATTCAATAGACTGGACCCCCCTATACGATCTCACGAGTGTTCAAGAGGCGGTAACTTTGTTCTATAAGAAAATAAACGAACAAATAGAGTCATACACCCCTAGGAAAGTGTTAAACATCAAATGTGGACGTTCTTATCCGGAGTGGTATACAAAAGAAATTATTAAGGACATAAAAGTGAAGGCTGAATGGCACAAAGTCTATAAAGCTAGTAGTCGAGTGGAGGATTATTGCATGTTCTCGTATTATAGGAAACTAGTTAAACTTAAAATAGACAGCGCCTATGGAATTTATAAGGAGAGGTTATGCAATGAGTTCAAGGCTAATCCTAGACATTTTTGGAATTGGGCGAATAACAAGAGAACAAAAAGATGTAAGCCCCATATCACCAAAGATGGCTCTCTATTGGCCATATCTGAATGTGCAGGAGAATTTGCAAAATACTTTGCCTCTGTATATGACGCAGAATCTCCTCGACTAGATCCAAAAGCAGCGGCCGCGGCTGCTGGGACATCTTCTAACTACATTCATGTACCCTATCTTACTTTGAATGACGTACAAACAAGTCTAAGACAGTTAAAGCCAAAAAAGTCTTCTGGTCCAGATGAAATCCCACCTTACATAGCGAAGGATTGCGCATCGATCTTAGTCGGTCCTCTGACATACTTATTTAATCTATGCTTACACACTGGGACTTTTCCGACACAATGGAAGACAACCCGAGTTACACCTATACAGAAGAGCGGCACTAGCGCGGAGCTGTCGAATTTTAGACCCATCGCCATACCCTCTACATTCTCAAAGCTATTTGAATCGGTTTTATATAAAAAGATCTTACAGCAAGTGGGTCCGCGTCTCTCTGACTGCCAGCATGGATTTCGACCGGGAAGAGGCACACACACAAATCTGTTAACATTTACGCAATTTATTACGTCGGCGTTAGATGAGCGTGTGGGAGGCCAGGTGGACGTGGCATACCTGGATTTCAGAAAAGCCTTCGATACCGTTGATAATGATATTCTGTTAGAAAAACTTGCGAAATTAGGGTGTTCAATGGCGTTATTAAATTTTTTCGCTAGTTACCTGGCGAATCGCAAACAATTTGTAGAGTATAGTGGCCACATATCGGAGGACTATGAAACGAACTCAGGGGTGAGTCAAGGGAGCAACCTAGGCCCCCTACACTTTTTACTGATGATTAACGATCTGCCAGATGTTGTTCAGGATTCCCAGTGTTTGTTGTACGCCGACGACTTGAAACTTTACGTTTCTGTAGGTAACATAAATGACTGCCTTCTGCTGCAAAGAGACATTGACAGAGTAGTTGACTGGAGCAAAGTAAATAGATTAGACTTCAACATATCAAAGTGCAATGTGATGTCTTACACTAGAGCACAACAACCATTAGATTACAAATATCAAATTAATGGTACCGAAATACCGACGGCTACAACCTTGCGCGATCTGGGAGTCCAAATGAAAGACAATCTAACGTTCGGAGCCCACATAATGATAATCTGTAAGACAGCCTACAGAAATTTGGGATTCGTCCTTCGACAAACTAAAGAACTCCATAGTATATTGGCCATAGAATCCCTGTATAACGCATTAGTTAGAAGCCAACTTGAAAACTGTTCGATTATATGGAACCCTCATGAGACTAAATATACTTTGATGATAGAGAAAATTCAAAACAAATTTTTAAGATGCATGTATAAGAAGCAGTATGGTGTCTATCCATCCTACCCAATAATATACCCTACTAAATTCTTACTCGGCATGATAGGATATTACCAGATAGAAGCTAGAAGAAAACTGGCTCTCTCGACATATGTCTTTAGGGTATTTCGTGGACAGTTACATAACCCTGCAATACTAGAGACATTAGGAGTTCGTATGCCCAATACAAGACTGCGACGTGAACCTCGGCAAGAAGTCTTAGTTACGCCTCAGAGTAGAACTAATTTATTGAAATATGCTCCGGTACCTGTCGCTGTTCGCCTAATCAATGACATTAGCAAAAATAACATTGATGTATTTCATTGCACTCTGGCGGAGTTCACTGCGGCCATGTTGGTTCACTTGACTGCATGATAAGGTTTTTAATTTATTTTATATCCTTGTTATGACTATTTATAATAAATAATACGATGATCAGAATTATTTTATTAGAATTTATATACTTTAGGATTTTTATTAGAATTTTAAACATTGTTGACATTGTATAATTAAAACATGACATAATCATATTTTTATTATAATGTTAATCTATTGAATATTTAAGCATTGTCGCCTTGGGACCCTACCTGTAGACAATGTTTTTGTAAACTTTAGAAATAAATGAATTTGAATTTGAATTTGAATTTTTGTTTTGCATAATGGCGGCGGACAATAATTATTCTTGTGTGAACGCGAATAATACGAATAATAATGAGCAAATACAAGATAAAAGTGCAGTGAAGCAATGTTTTGACACTAAGGTGAAAAGAAAAACTCGTATTAACAGTAGACAGCAACTTTATTTTTATTTTTAGGTTATATGGCAAATAATGAAGGTCGAGTGACCACGCTACGTAAATCAATGGACTATTATTGGATTTCAAAATATGATATAATTAAAACTGCGAATGAAGAGATATTAATTTTAAAAAAGAAAAATATAGACGATCCTACTGTCCGTAAAGTTTCTTTTTTTGACGTGACTTATTGTAGATTTGCCGCAGATGGCATTAACTACTTGAAACGGGATTCTATTAAAACGCATAAATGTTTTTGTCATAATTTAAATTATCATAATCCTTTTTTTTATAATTTTTACAAGGCATAACGGTAGGTTAGGGTGCGGCGGGGGTGGCCCTTGGGCCACCCCTACGCCGCCAGTATGTTTATCTTACACACGAAAAGTATACTGAATGATGACCAATGGCATGAAATAGTGTCAAAAAATATGACGACGACTTCAAAGCGAGATGCAGTTACGGCGTATATGTCAACTACATCAACACTCCGTTAATCGAAAATGACTTTTTAATTTTTATTTGACTTTTAAACATTTTTGTACTTTGTACTAGAGTAATACATTATTTCCTACCTTATTTCGCGTTTTTATTACACCACTTATCATGGACACCCTACATTAATGATATGGCCAAACGTGGATGGAAATATCATTAAACGCTGACGTTTAAACGATATGGTCAGTTTAAGTTGGCCATTTCATGAAATACGACCATTTCATGAAATGGTCGATCATTTCATGAAATGGTCAATTCTATGATCTGGCCACGACATATATACGAACTAGAAGTTTGCAAAACTTTCAGAAAGACCTTAGCTAACTCAAAAAACAAAAAAACAATATTTTCTAATAAATTCTGTTTATTTAAAATACTCCTTATATTAATAGTACTATAAATATATCACCTATGACTATTGCGTTAGCAGTATATATAAATTACTTTAAAATATTGTGTCACAGTGCCCCCAAGGCAATGTTTTTACCTGATTTGAAAGTATTTGTCTCTTGTCGTCATTTCGAGATAGGATTAGTTTATTGACTTCTTGTGAAAACAATACATGCTTAATAGATCTTATGACATTCATCTTACAACGCATTTTTTTATCTAGCAATAAACATTTAGTATAATCTGAAAATTCCATTTTTTTTGTAACACATTTAGTCACACCTTTTGCTTTTTTTATTTGCGTTTCCATGCTGTTTATACAATAAAGCTTTGCTCTCAAACCAACAAATTCATTTATTACATCTCCACCTAATTCATCTTTAAATAAACCAGGAACTTTTGCATTAACTCGGGGTATACCGTAAGGATTTCTTTCATCAAAATTACTAGTATCAAACTTCAATAGATTATTTCGTATATCTTCATAAAAGTCTTCTGTCTCAATTAAATACAAAAGACTATCAGTATCAGTGTAACAAAGTAGCGCTTTATTAGCATAATTTGCTTTCATGTATTCATAATGAAACTGATACAGGTGTTGTTTCGCATATTCTAAAACTGTAAATCCAATATATATCGGTCGATCTAATTCAATCTTTTCAGGTTTTAACTGAATAGCTACAAAATTCTCTGAGAATATAGATAAACTAATACCTAATAGATAACTTTTAAAATTTGGTTTTGCAATAAGTTTTTCTGCTCCAATATGTTTATTTGTTGTATTAGTTACATCGCTCCATTTTGGCACTAATTTTACATCGACTTGCTTACGCTTATTTTCAATAGTTTTACCGAAAATAGCATTAATCATTAATTTAAAAAAATCTTTTTCGAATGACGTGTTACACATTTGACGAAGATTAGTATTTAAATCAATGTAATTTTTAAAAAAATCTCTTTGCTGAAAACAGAGAATTCGATGAATGTTTTTTAATTTAAGTCCATTTTGTAAGCATTTTTTTAAGTGGCAATAATGAATTACATAATTAAATTTGTCATATAAACTAGCAATTAATTTAGGGCTCTTACCGCCTGGTGGAGTAAATTTCTCAACAGCGAATGGTAAATCAGTATGCAGATTGTGTAAATAATCAGGGTACGCCAAGTCAACTTCTAAAATATAACCTAATTCAGAGTCATCTTCAATACGTAAAACATCGAAACCATTAATTTCATTCTGATCTAAAAATCTAAAGTCTGAAGTAGGCAGCATTTTTGTCATTGCATATCGATAAAGGTTATTACAGTCTAGATATATCAAATAACTTGATGATTTGTGTGCATCGTACTCTGGTAAATATTTATTATTAGGTCTTGCATAGCGCAGCGAACATTGAGCTAAACCTCCTCGTATTCCCTTTTCAAGCATACTGTAAATCTCCAAATTATTAATTAATTCTAGTTGAACACCTGTCAAAAGAAGCATAGCATCCCAACTTAGACCAGGTGAAGAAACATAGTAAGCAGGATCAAGTTTATAGTGATGTAAACTCATGTTTCTAAATTTCTCGAACACGTCACATAGTATAAGCACATCGCACTTTAAATATAAGTCAGTGTATTCGCCCAGAGAATGTAAATTGAATTCGTCCCAAATAATAAGAGCATGGTTATAATCTTCATCACTTAATGGCTCCATAGTCAAATTATTGTAAAAACATTCTTTTGTTGGTACTTGTTTATCGTTATATTATTTTGTCCAGGAGTCCATGTAATCGTATGGATAAACACCTTTTCGTCGCAGTAAATCAATTTGTCTTTTGTTATTTTGAAACTCTTTAGATAAATGTACAAAGTCTTGATCAGATAAACCTCTACATAGTACATCTAAACTTGTACTAAGAAATTGGAAAGAGTCAATAAATTTTATTTGAACCGAGTTTGTTCCTTTTCCACTTTCTATAATTTTCGTTATAGACATATATTTTTCCTTAGTTTTGGGTATGATCTTGATAGCGCCTTTATAATTAGCTAATTTTTCAATAAACAAATGTGAATCATATCCAGATAAGTTGTGAATGACAACTGGAATGAATGGACATAATTTACTTATCAAATTACAGTATGAATGTGCTGCTCCTCTATATTCAGATGTGATGTGATCGTGATCGCGAACTCTGTCATCAAATAACAAATGATTATGTAGCGGCGCGCTCCGCGCACGTCCGCACTCTTCGACGCCGCGACGAGCAAAACCGAGACGCTCTCGTCGGGCTTCTTCTCGTCGCGGGCGAAGCCCGCGACGGGGAGACGTTCTCGGGGCGTAGCCCCTTTAACGTGGCGGCGCTCGCCGCCCGCAAAAACGGGCGTGGCTCGGGGGTGGGACACGGCGGGCGATGATCGCCCCTCCGTGAGCCCGATGGAGTTGTCAGTCCGAGGTGCCGCTAGCGAGGTCGAGCCCACCGGGTGGTTCCCCGTTGGGGGAGGCCCAGTGAGCGCCCGTCAGCTAGCGGTGGTGTCTGGTCCGGTGAAGCTGCTCCGTCGCCGGGGCAGCTGGTGTCGAAGCGGCTGGAGGGGGGGAGAGGACTGCTTCCACTGCCACTGGAAGCGTCAACTCATCCCCCGGGGGGTGGCCACGGTCCTAACTACTCGACGGGGAGTAGTGGATGTGGGCAGCCCCAGTCCAGTCCGGTGTTGGTAGTCAGTGCCCACCGGTGAGTTGGCCCAGCAACGATGCCAGGCCTCCCACGATGATGGGCACTGGGTCGGTCTGTGTGCGAATGGCGGCCAAGATGTTATGCAGCAACTGCATGGTCTCCTCCAGGACTTCCAGCTTCTCGCTGGAGGGAGCTGGGGGAGCCTCCGCTCGGAGCCTCGCCTTCTTCCCCTTTGGAGGGGCGGCGGCTGCTGTCTCTGACGTAGAGGGCTGCGGGGGGACGGGTTCCACGGCGATGGGCTCAGCAGTGGTGGTAGCGACGGGAGCAGGGTTCGCTCTCCTGCGGATTCGTGGGCGCTTCGGCTTGGGCCCGTCTGGGCCATTTGCCGCGGCCATGAGTGAGCCCTGCGCGGTCGGCTCACTACCGGGGTCCACGATGGAGACTGCTGGTGGAGTCGGTCTTCTCACGGTCGTGGGTGCGGTGCCCGCCCTGGTGTTGCGTAGCTCACGCATCTTCACCGGGCAGGAGGGGCTGTTCGCAGGGTGTGGTCCCCCGCAGTTGCAGCAGGTGGCCGGGTCGTCCCGGGGACGCGGACACTCGCTCGCAGTGTGGCACTCGCCACAGCGGACGCAGGCTGCAGGACGGTGGCAGTTGTGACTGCTGTGTCTAAATTGTTGGCAGCGGTGGCATTGGGCTGCACCTCTTCTTCCCCTCCACGCCTCGACCTTGATGCCGGGCATGCAGAGGAGCTCGGAGATCTCGTAGACTCGCTGGAATCCCAGCGTCCTACGGATCTCCGTGAAGAAGATACAGCCCGGTCTCCCCTCTCGAGCCTGGATGGGCCGGATGAAAGTCGGCTCGAAGCCGCGGTTGCGCAGCTCCTCTTCCAGGACGGCGACGTCGGTGTCCAGGGGTAGGCCACGGATGGCCAGTTTCAACGAGCGCTCCGCCGGTGGGGCGTACGCGAACCAGGAGAGTCCCGTGGCTCTCTCCAGGGTGGTGAGGTACCGCTGGTAGAGCCGGAACTCTTCCTCGGTCCTCGCCAGGAAGCGGACGCCCTTCCCGTACGGGCGCGCGTTGGGGATGTGGCCCAGCAACTCCCGCAGCTTGCGGAAGTGGTGGGGCCAGTCAGGCAGCCGGTCGACCACTATTGGCGGTATCTTCCTGCTCGCGGGGGCGAGCGGTGGTTGCTGGGCGGTCTTCTTCGGCGGCGATGGCGTGGGCGCCGTCCGGAGGGACGGGCGCGGAGGCGCATGCGGCGGTGAGTCCGGGTTGGTGTTTAACACCGCCGCGTATGACCGCGGCGGTGTTATCTCCGTGTCCAGCCTGGACATGGAGGGCGGCGAGTAGGGGTTGGTGGGCGCGAAGGAGAACGTGCTCGGCGGTGTTGTCTCCATGTCCAGTGAGGGCATGGAGAGCGCGACAGGCGGTGAAGTCCTCGTGCGGAGTTGCGGCGGGGGCCGCTCCGGCGGCGTGGTAGTCCTCTTTGCCGCGGCCTCTGTTCCCGGAAGTTGGGGCAGGGGCAGCGGGAAAGCGGGCGGCCGATGGGTTGTGCCAATAGTAAATGGCGGTGTGGTGTTGGGCATCATAGCTGCGATTGCGGCGGTGGCGTGGGTTGCGGAAACGCCGGTGCGCACAAATATGCGCGACCTGCGCTTCGATATCCCGGCCATTGGGGGAGCCATGCTCACCCCGTATGGACGCAGCGTGGTGTTGTCCTCCTGCGCGATGCCGAGCGGTCCGCTAGGCAGGGCACACGCTATCACACCCTCCCCGGTGAGACCCGCTGGTGGGAGGCCGGGGGTGATAGGAGTGATAACGGTGTTACCTAGCGAACGTGCGGAATCAGGAGGGTATTTTTAAATAAAAATACCCCCCCCAGCTTCTTTCTTCTTGTCAGGCAGCAGTGTGGGTAGACAAAGAGTGCATCCGTGCGCATGCAGTGGACAAGCGATCCACCGAGACGCGGTCAGGCCGGTCGTATTTATAGCTCGCGCAAAGTTTCCGGGGTGGAAAGCGACGCGCGGGCGCAGAGGAACGATTGCGCCGCGCATGCGCGTACTGCATATTTTACTTTAAATTATCCTTTTTTAATTGATAGATAATAAGTTTATAATGTGCAAACCTACCACTAGTTGCGTAGACATTTTGTACACATAATTAGATATCCCGAAAATAACAAAGACTTGCTACCGCTGCAATCGCAGCCATGATGCCGACCACCACGCCGCCATTTAGTGGCGCAACCCACCGGCCGCCCGCTTTCCCGCTGCCCCTGCCCCAACTTCCGGGAACAGAGGCCGCGGCAAAGAGGACTACCACGCCGCCGGAGCGGCCCCCGCCGCAACTCCGCACAAGGACTAGCCCGCCCGTTGCACTCTCCATGCCCTCACTGGACATGGAGACAACGCCGCCGCGAACCTTCACCTTCGCGCCCACCAACCCCTTTTCGCCGCCCTCCATGTCCAGGCCGGACACGGAGAAAACACCGCCGCGATCATACGCGGCGGTGTTAAACACCAACCCGGCTTCGCCGCCGCACGCGCCACCGCGCCCGTCCCTCCGGACGACGCCCACGCCATCGCCGCCGTCGAAGAGGACCGCCCACCAGCCGCCGCTCGCCCCCGCGAGCAGAAAAATCCCGCCTATAGTGGTGGACCAACTGCCGAACTGGCCGCATCACTTCCGCCAGTTGCGGGAGATGCTGGGCCATGTCCCGAATGCGCGTCCCTACGGAAAAGGCGTTCGCTTTATGGCGAAAACCGAGGGGGAGTTCAGGCTCTACCAGAGTTTCCTTACCAACCTGGAGAGAGCCTCTGGACTCTCCTGGTTTGCCTACGCACCCCCGGCGGAACGCTCGCTTAAGCTGGCGATTCTCGGCTTGCCCACGGACACCAACCCCACCGACCTGGAGGAGGAGCTACGCAACCGCGGCTTCTTCCCGGAGTACGTCCGCCCCATCCAAGGCAGAAAAGGAAGCATCTTCTTCGTAGAAATACGAAGAACAGCAGGATTCCACACCATCTATGAGACCACCGAGCTGCTGTGTATGCCCGGTGTGAGAATCGAGGCATGGAGAGGACGTAAGGGGCCCTCCCAATGCCACCGCTGCCAACAGTTTCGCCACAGCAGCCACAATTGTCACCGCCCGGCGGCCTGTGTCCGCTGTGGCGAAAGCCACGCGGCCAAGGACTGCCTGCGGCCCAGAGAAGTCCCAGCAACATGTTGCAACTGCGGGGGGACCCACCCGGCCAACAGCTCTTCGTGCCCGGTCAAGTTGCGCGAGCTGCGGAACACGAAGGCGGGTACCGCGCCTCTGACCAGCACAAGAAGAGCTCCACTGCCGCCTCCACCTTCAACAGTGGACCCCACCAGCGAGCCGACCGCGCGGAGCTCGCTTATGGCCGCGGCGAACGGCCCAGACGGGCCCAAGCCGCGCAGGCCGAAGCGCATCCGCGCGAGGGCAAAGCCTGCCCCTGCAACTACTACCCCTGTCGAGCCGCAGCCGACACCGATACCAGACCAAGCGGTCGCCGCCCCTCCCAGGGGGGGGAAGAAGGCGAAGCCCCAAGCGGAGGTACCATCGGCCCCATCCAGCGAAAAACTGGAAGTGCTGGAGCAGACGATCCAGCTGCTCCACAATATCCTCGCGGCCATCCGCTCACGGACTGACCCTGTGCCCATCATCGTGGGAGGCCTGGCATCACTGCTGGGCCAACTCACCGGTGGGCACTGACCATCTCCATCGGACTGGACCGGGGCTGCCCACATCCACTACTCCCCGTCGAGTAGTTAGGATCGTGGCCACCCCCCCGGGGGATGAGTTGACGCTTCCAGTGGCAGTGGAAGCAGTCCTCTCCCCCCCCTCCAGCCGACTCGACACCAGCTGCCCCGGCGACGGAGCAGCTCACCGGACTTGACACCACCGCCAGCTGACGGGCGCTCACTGGGCCTCCCCCAACGGGGAACCACCCGGTGGGCTCGACCTCGCTGGCGGCTCCACGGAAGAACAACATCGTGGCTCACGGAGGGGCGTTATCGCCCGCCGTGTCCCAAACCCCGTGACACGCCCGTTTTTGCGGGCGGCGAGCGCAGCCACATCAAGGGGGCTCAGCCCCGAGGATGTCTCCCCGCCGCGGGCTTCGCCCGCGACGAGAAGAAACCCCGACGATAACAAAGACAATTCATTTCACTACGCGAATGGAGTCTTTTATTTGCTAGGTGTAAGACCCCATTACACCTACACTGGTGACCACCAAGTCTGAATCTGCGCACCTTCCTGCTACTGCAACCCTGCAAGTTTCATCACGATGGAATCTCCAATTACAAAAGAGACGAAACGAGCCGACGAAGCAGGACCGATGAAAGAAATCTCCGCTATTTCGCTGCAAATGAGAATTCCGAAGTTCTGGCGCGACCGAGTACGACTATGGTTCATAAGTTTCGAAGCTGTCACCCACGAGCTGAAGAAAGGCCAGAAGGAGCTTGCCCAGATGGTCGTCGCTCAACTTGAAAAACACGACATTGAGCAAGTCGCTGATCTCCTCTACCATATGCCTGACGAGAAGCCATACGACGCCCTGAAAGCCCGTCTTATCTCCGTCTACGAGGAATCCGAAGAGCGCCAACTGCAACAGCTGCTTTCCGAAATGGAATTAGGCGATCAGAAGCCTACTCACCTGCTAAGGAAAATGAAAGAGCTGGCGCACAACAAGATTTCCGACGACACACTGCGCATGATGTGGATGAACCTCCTACCATCCCATGTCCGTTCCGTACTAGTTGTCAGTGACAGTTTCAGCAGCAAGTCGAAACTAGACGAACTCGCACTCCTTGCCGACAAGATGATCGAACATACACATCAAGTTTCCTCAGTCGCATGTCGACCACAGCCGCAGAATCAAGATCTGATCGAAGAAATTCGCAAGTTAACACTTGAAGTAGCCGAATTAAAGCGAAATCAATCACGATATTCCCGTCCGCAAGCCCGCCGCAACCGCGACTCGTCGCATAGTCCACCTCGCTCACACTCACGTGGATCGTCTCGCTCGCAATCCGCAAGTTCGCCGCACTGCTACTATCACCGCCGATTCAAGGGAAATGCAAAACGCTGCCGATCGCCGTGCACTTTCAAGAAAGAAAATTCGGAAAATTAGATAGAACGCTAGCTGCGGCGAAATCTAGCGTTCCCGAGAAGCTTCACCGCCTATTTGTTACGGACAGAAGATCGAAACTTACCTTCTTGGTCGATACAGGCGCTAATATATCTGTACTACCAAGGAGAAAAGCTTCTACATTGCAACCGCTGTCGTATACCCTGTACGCAGCTAACAACACGCCGATACCTACCTACGGGGAACGCACTATGGAGCTAGATTTCAAACTACGACGCCCGTATACCTGGAAATTCGTCATCGCAGCAGTCAGCGAACCCATCATCGGAGCAGATTTCCTCGCACATCATAACCTCATCGTTGATTTAAAACATCGACGTCTCATCGACGGTACTACGCAACTGTTTATCAAGACACCAATATGCACCACCGCATCACCGCCGACCGTGAGAAGTATCGACCCACAGCAGTCATACCACGACATACTAGCGGATTTCCCCGGCACCACTCGCCTAACATCGATGAAATTGAACCCTAAACACATCGTGGAACATTACATCGAAACCACAGGACCACCGCTACACTGTCGAGCTAGGCCGATACCACCGCACCGATACGAACGAGCGAAGAAGGAGTTCGAGATGATGGTCAATCAAGGGCTATGCAGACCAAGCAAAAGCCCGTGGTCTAACCCACTTCACATCGTCCCGAAGAAAAATGGTGATCTACGCGTGTGTGGCGATTACAGAAGGCTCAACTCCGTCACGAAAGCAGACCGATACCCGATACCGAGGATCAAAGATTTCACCTATCAACTCGCCGATAAGAAGATATTCACCACTCTCGATCTAAACAGAGCCTATCAGCAGATCCCCGTCACACAGCAAGACATAGAGAAGACTGCAATAATAACACCCTTCGGACTTTTCGAATTCCCACGAATGTGTCCCGGCCTTAAAAACGCCGGACAGACATTTCAACGATTCATACACGAAGTACTGCGTGGTTTGGACTTCGTATTTCCATTCATCGACGACCTACTCATCGCTTCAGTCAACGAGGAAGAACACCGCCATCACCTACGCACCGTACTGTCACGCTTAGACCAGTACGGTATCACAATCAACCCGGCTAAGTGTGTGCTAGGCAAGAGCGAAGTCACTTTCCTTGGTTACACCGTGAACAGCGAAGGCACTAAACCACCGCAAGAGAAAGTCGAAGCTATGATTCAATATCCCCAGCCGAAGACTGTCGAAGAACTCCGACGTTTCCTCGGAATGTTAAACTTCTATCGAGCCAACATTCCCAACGCAGCCGCAGTACAAGCCCCACTACACGCATATCTACATAATTCGAAGAAACGCGACAAGACAGAGATACAATGGAATGAAGAATCATCAAATGCATTCGAAAATTGCAAGCTAAGCATCGCGAACGCAGCGCTACTTGCACACCCGCATCACTCATTCCCACTCGCACTCATGTGTGACGCGTCGAACACATGTGCCGGAGCTGTACTACAACAACGAGTTGAAAAATGTTGGCAACCACTGGGATATTTCTCGAAAAAGTTCTCCGAAGCTCAACAACGCTATTCTACATACGACAGAGAACTACTGGCTATCTACATGGCTACCAAACACTTCCGCAAAATGTTCGAAGGCCGAAACCTCATCGTGTTCACTGACCACAAGCCGCTAGTATTCGCATTTTCGAAGAACAGCACAGACAGCGAAACACCTAGACGCACGCGACAGCTACTCTATATCAGCGAATTCACTACTGATATACGACATATTAACGGACAAGAAAACACCGTAGCCGACGCCCTGTCACGTGTCGAAACAATCAACTCACCATCGCCTATCAACTACGAGGAACTAGCAGACGCGCAAGAAAGAGACAGCAACATCGCACCTCTCGCTCAGCAAGATAACATCAAACCGAAGAAAATACTACTACCTACTTCTACCAAGCCTATATACTGTGAAGTATCTACGAGCAACATTCGTCCATACCTACCGACGGAATTCCGTGTAGCCGCATTCAAAGCACTACACAACCTAAGTCACCCTGGTACCCGGACTACTCGAAAAATGCTTCAACAACGGTTCTTTTGGCCATCAATGAACAGCGACATCGGCAAATGGGCGAAAACATGTATTCCCTGTCAGCGTGCGAAGGTACATAGACACACGTCGAGCGCACTTTCTACAATTCCGCCATCGGAACGCTTCAACCATCTGCACATCGACATAGTCGGACCGCTACCTACCTCAGCCGACGGATACCGATATGTTATCACGATGATCGACGCGCTGGCCTGAAGCCTATCCAGTCCGTGATATCACCGCAGAGGAAACCGCGAAGACACTGTACAACGGCTGGATATCACGATTTGGCTGTCCCGCGAAGATAACGACAGACCAAGGAAGACAGTTCGAGAGTCAGCTGATGGCCTGTCTCACTCGCACAATGGGAATAGAGAAAATTCGCACTACGCCCTATCACCCGCAATCGAACGGAATCGTCGAACGATGGCACCGATCCATGAAGGCAGCTATAGTAGCTCGATTAACTCCTAACTCTAACTGGATTATCGAGTTACCTACCGTGCTACTCGGACTACGCGCAGCCACACGAAGCGACACCGGTGTAAGCGCCGCCGAGCTAACATACTTATTACTTTGCCGTAGTAATAAGGGAAACATTGCAACATCTTACAGAGGGCATTCGCATTCGCTTCCGAATGGAAGGCAGTGTTTTTAACTTAGCTCGGCTTCGAGCTAGTACAAAGGTCTCCTATGACATCATTACGGAGATTATGTACGCGGACGATCTTTGTTTTGTGGCGGATACTCGTGAAGGTTTGCAGGCAATGATGACGTCACTTAATGAAACATGCTACAAGTTTGGCCTTAAGATCAGTGCCAAAAAGACTGAGGTTATGGTCTTGGAGTCGCGTTGCTCCTTGCCCTTCGAAATCGGTCTTGATGATGACGTCCTTAAGTGTGTGGACAAATTCAGGTATTTGGGTAGCACAATCTCAGCCAAATGTGATCTTGACGCTGAGATAAATAGCAGGATAGGGGCAGCTTCGGCTGCTTTTGGCAAACTGCGACGAAAGGTTTTTCGGTCCCACGATTTAAAGGTAGCGACAAAGATCGGCGTATATATGGCGATAGTTCTGCCTAACCTTTTGTACTCTGCGGAAACCTGGTGCCTTTATAGAAAGCACATTCGTATGCTAGACAGGTTCCATCTAAGATGCCTCCGCGACATTTTAAACATCCATTGGTCAGACCGAGTCAGGAACACTGACGTTCTACGGAAAGCGAATGTCTGCGGCATCGAGGCATATTTGATGCGGCGTCAGCTACGATGGTGTGGGCACTTGGCGAGAATGTCAGACGAGAGAGTGGCGAAACGTTTGTTCTTTTCAGAACTCCAGTCGGGCAAACGAAAATGCGGTGGCCAATACCTGCGTTACAAGGACGTTCTGAAAAGGCACATGAAACGGTGCCACATCGAGCCCTCATGCTGGGAGGCGCAAGCAAGCCAGCGCCCGGAGTGGAGACGCCTTGTTCAACAAAAGGTGTCTGACTTCGAAAAAGAAAGAAGGTCAGATCTGGATAGAAAACGTGATGATCTGAAAGCCCGACCACCTGCGGCAATCACCTATAATTACGTAGGGGGTGTGCTGACGTGTCCAAAATGTGGGCGCACGTTTTCACATAAAATTGGCTATACGAGCCATCACAGAGCACACCAGAGAGCAGACTTACCAAGCTCTTGAATGGCAACCGTCAATGAATCCACCAACTGCTGTCGCTGTAGTCGAAAATCGACTGTGAAGCATCATTAACGGACAAGAAAACACCGTAGCCGACGCCCTGTCACGTGTCGAAACAATCAACTCACCATCGCCTATCAACTACGAGGAACTAGCAGACGCGCAAGAAAGAGACAGCAACATCGCACCTCTCGCTCAGCAAGATAACATCAAACCGAAGAAAATACTACTACCTACTTCTACCAAGCCTATATACTGTGAAGTATCTACGAGCAACATTCGTCCATACCTACCGACGGAATTCCGTGTAGCCGCATTCAAAGCACTACACAACCTAAGTCACCCTGGTACCCGGACTACTCGAAAAATGCTTCAACAACGGTTCTTTTGGCCATCAATGAACAGCGACATCGGCAAATGGGCGAAAACATGTATTCCCTGTCAGCGTGCGAAGGTACATAGACACACGTCGAGCGCACTTTCTACAATTCCGCCATCGGAACGCTTCAACCATCTGCACATCGACATAGTCGGACCGCTACCTACCTCAGCCGACGGATACCGATATGTTATCACGATGATCGACGCGCTGGCCTGAAGCCTATCCAGTCCGTGATATCACCGCAGAGGAAACCGCGAAGACACTGTACAACGGCTGGATATCACGATTTGGCTGTCCCGCGAAGATAACGACAGACCAAGGAAGACAGTTCGAGAGTCAGCTGATGGCCTGTCTCACTCGCACAATGGGAATAGAGAAAATTCGCACTACGCCCTATCACCCGCAATCGAACGGAATCGTCGAACGATGGCACCGATCCATGAAGGCAGCTATAGTAGCTCGATTAACTCCTAACTCTAACTGGATTATCGAGTTACCTACCGTGCTACTCGGACTACGCGCAGCCACACGAAGCGACACCGGTGTAAGCGCCGCCGAGCTAACATACGGCTGCACACTCCGCTTACCCGGTGAATTTTTCACTCCGCCGTCAGCCACGCCTACCATTATGGATTACGCCTACGTAGAAGACCTACGCCGAGCAATCAACAGCCTACGACCAATACCTACAGAGCCACATAACAACAGCAGAGCAGTTTTCGTCCATCCGCACCTACAAACTTGCGAGAGCGTATTCATGAGAGTAGATGCCGTAAGGAAACCTCTAACAACGCCGTATGAAGGTCCTTATCGTGTACTATCGCGCACGGATAAGTTTTTCACACTCCAGTTGCCAAATCGACAAGCAACAGTGTCGATAGACCGCCTGAAACCGGCCTACATTCTCAATGAAGACGAACCGACCGAAGATACGACTACACCTGCATCGCCTGAGAAGAACGCTCATCATACCAGTCCTCCACCATCGAATCGACCTACATCGAGCACAGAAGAGAAGAAGACGCAGTCTGGCCGCATTGTCAAGAGGCCGGTACGCTTCGCTTGAGGGGGTGTACTGTAGCGGCGCGCTCCGCGCACGTCCGCACTCTTCGACGCCGCGACGAGCAAAACCGAGACGCGGTCAGGCCGGTCGTATTTATCGCTCGCGCAAAGTTTCCGGGGTGGAAAGCGACGCGCGGGCGCAGAGGAACGATTGCGCCGCGCATGCGCGTACTGCATATTTTACTTTAAATTATCCTTTTTTAATTGATAGATAATAAGTTTATAATGTGCAAACCTACCACTAGTTGCGTAGACATTTTGTACACATAATTAGATATCCCGAAAATAACAAAGACAAGGATCGCTCTGTCCATACATATGCGCACGGAAGTCGTAAGCTTCTAACGTCTACCCACACTCTGCTGCCTCGACGAAAAGAAGCTGGGGGGGGTATTTTTATCTAAAAATACCCTCCAGACACCGCGGACCCAAAGGGTAACACCGTTGTCGCACCTACCACCCCCGGCCTCCCACCAGCGGGTCTCACCGGGGAGGGAGTGACAACGTGTGCGCTGCCTGGCGGGCCGCTAAGCTTCGCTGCAGTGGACAGCCACACTTCGCGCCCATAACTAAACGGGGTGAGCAGGGCAGGAATGGCTCCCCCAACCGCCGCCGGAGTGACGAAGCGCAGAGCGCGTGCCTTTTTACGCACGCGCGTCGTCACGACACCAGCAGCCGCCAACCTACCGCCGCCTCCGCCGCGCCTCACCGGCCTACACACGAAAATGTCCCCCTTCCCGCTGCTTCCGGGAACAGGAGCTGCCGCAAGGAGGACCACAACGCCACCTGAACACCAGCGACACCCACCACAGCCTGTGGTGAGGACCACGCCGCCCGTCGCACTCTCCATGCCCTCACTGGACATGGAGACAACGCCGCCGCGCACTTTTTCATTCGCGCCCACCAACCCCTTTTCGCCGCCCTCCATGTCCAGGCCGCACATGGAGACAACACCGCCGCGCTCATACGCGGAGGTGCTCAACACCAACCCCGACTCGCCGCCGCACGCGCCTCTGCGTCCGTCCCTCCGGACGACGCCCACGCCGTCGCCGAAGCCCGTCCGCCTTCAGCCGCCGCTCGCCCCAGCGAGTAAGAAGATTCCGCCCATCGTGGTGGACCAGCTGCCCGACTGGCCGCACCACTTCCGCAAGCTGCGGGAGGTGCTCGGCCACGTCCCCAACGCGCGCCCGTACGGGAAGGGTGTGCGCTTCATGGCGAAGACCAACGAAGAGTTCCGGCTTTACCAGCGCTACCTCGCCGGCCTGGAGAAAGCGACGGGACTCTCGTGGTTCGCCTACGCCCCCCCGGCGGAACGCGCCTTGAAGCTGGCCATCAAGGGCCTGCCCACGGACACCAGCACCACCGAACTGGAGGGAGAGCTGCGCAATCGCGGCTACGACCCCCAGTACATCCGCCCCATCCAGGGCAGGGTGGGCGGAATCTTCTTCGTGGAGATCAGACGGACACTGGGCTTTGAATCAATTTACGCCACCACCGAGCTCCTCTGCATGCCCGGTGTGAAGGTTGAAGCATGGAGGGGACGCAAAGGAGCCCCCCAATGTCACCGCTGCCAGCAGTTTCGGCACAGCAGCCACAACTGCCACCGACCGGCGGCCTGCGTTCGCTGTGGCGAGAGCCACGCAGCGAAGGACTGCACGCGACCCCGGGAGGTACCGGCGACGTGCTGCAACTGCGGGGGAGCCCACCCTGCAAACAGCCCTTCTTGCCCTATCAAGTCGCGCGAGCTGCGCAACAAGAGGGCAGGCACCGCGCCCTTGACCGGCGCAAGAAGAGCTGTCCCAGCAACCTCCACCGTGGACCCAACCAGCGAGCCGACAGCGAGGAGCTCGCTCATGGCCGCGGCGAACGGCCCGAACGGGCCCAAGCCGCAGAGGCAGAGGCGCGCCCGAAAAAGGGCGACACCCGCCCCCACCGCAACCACCACCGCCGAGCAAATCGCCGTGGAACCTGTCCCGCCGCAGCCCTCTACTACAGAGACAGCAGCCGCCGCCCCTCCCAAGGGGAAGAAGGCGAGGCCCCGAGCGGAGGCACCCGCAGATCCCGCCAACGAGAAGTTGGAAGTGTTGGAGCAGTCTATCCAGCTGCTCCACGACATCCTGGCGGCCATCCGCACACGGACTGACCCAGTGCCCATCATCGTGGGAGGCCTGGCATCGCTGCTGGGCCAACTCACCGGTGGGCACTGAAGCACCACACCGGACTGGACCGGGGCTGCCCACATCCACTACTCCTCGCCGAGTAGTTAGGACCGTGGCCACCCCCCCGGGGGATGAGTTGACGCTTCCAGTGGCAGTGGAAGCAGTCCTCTCCCCCCCTCCAGCCGACTCGACACCAGCTGCCCCGGCGACGGAGCAGCTACACACCGGAACTGACACCACCGCTAGCTGACGGGCGCTCACTGGGCCTCCCCCAACGGGGAACCACCCGGTGGGCTCGACCTCGCTAGCGGCACCACGGACTTGCATCACCATCGGGCTCACGGAGGGGCGTATTCGCCCGCCGTGTCCCAACCCCGTGCCACGCCCGTCTTTGCGGGCGGCGAGTGCGACCACATCGAGGGGGCATAGCCCCGAGGATGTCTCCCCGTCGCGGGCGAGAAGAAACCCGACGCTAACAAAGACAATTCATTTCACTACGCGAATGGAGTCTTTTATTTGCTAGGTGTAAGACCCCATTACACCTACAATTACATATGTGACAAGTAGACGTGTTCCAATAACTATGCTCCTGCTCTTTTGTCAACAGTTTCATTGGTTTCTTGCTACATGAGATTGATATTTCGTGTAAGCGTTTGGCATCTGCAACTAAATATTTGATGAACACTTCTATACAATCTAAACCTCTGTATGTGATAAACTTATTTAAATTTGGATCATGCGAACAGCATATATAATACGCAAAACAAGAGGGTTGATGCTGTTTCAAGTTTCGAGTATATTCGGTATTATTCCCAGAGCAGTTAACCAGTAAGCTTTCAAAATCGGCATAAATTATAAAATTATTTTTTTGTTTCCTTTCGTAATTCTTGAAGTTAAGTACAGTATTCGCCTTCGGCAAAACTGTTAATATATTTGAACAATTATGAGAGGTGTATTTCGTTTCTTTCGCGAAAAATTGTAAACATGCTTCACACAAATACATTTTACCCTTATGTTGTGTAACTTGACGTCGTACTAGTCGTGCAAGATCTTTAATAAAACAATAATGTCCTTCACCATTTTTTTTCAAAGTACAACAAATTGACATGTCTGTCTTTTCGTAAGTTTGTCAAATATAGAGGTCCAGTCACAGTAGCTTTCTTGTCTAATCCATAAACGTTTACACTTATGCCCACATTATTTCTTTCATATGTTTTTATGTCACTGGGCGATGGTGGAAACGACATACCTTCTACATTGAAAACAGAAAAGGGTTGCGGGTAAGAGCTTGTTCTGCAAACGTTTCTCTTTGCAGGATATAAAGCCGCCACAACACTCCATATAAAACAGTAATTATCTTTGTTTTTCACATTTAAACAACTCTTTGAATTTTTAATACGTAATGGCAATTCTATATAGGTACCACCTCTCATTGGAGAATATTTATTTATATTAACTTCTAAATGACTTACTGAAAGAAACGTCCAACCAGATTCACAATGTTCAAATTCTGAAAGCTTACGTTTAAAAGTATCTATTAGATTGAAATATAGCTCATTTATATCGGTATTGTGATACACTATTTCGTATTTTGTGTTGAAAGACTTTAAATGCTGCTCGCATGACTTAGGTAATATAAAATAAGCAAAAAACTCGAAATTCAATTTCACACAATGGTTATTCATTACTGATTTACTAATTACTCTTAAAATTCGATCTCGATTATCTTCTAGGAATCGCTCTGGAGTGAGGAAATCATCTTCCACCTCCGAAGGATTAATTCTATAAGTAACAATTCTGTTTTTAAAGGCACTCGCAATTATGTCAATATTCTCAAATTCAGACTTTTTCAAACTATTCGATTTATGCATATTCGATCTCAAATGATACTGATATTTTGTTCTCGGTATTTCAATATTACATTTATCACATTTCATTATTTCTTTGACGGGCCTTGGAGTACTGTGAAACATAACTGTGAAGAGAAACAAAAAACACATATTGATCAAATACAATATATTGAGTGCAATTAACAATATGCAATTAACAATAAAAATATTAATAGAATATATTGCCTATTGCATAAAAAAGTACATGATTACACAGGTAGCAGCTAATTTAATATTTAACTTTCAGTAAGTACAATGAAAAATTAGAAGAATAGAAAAACAAAACGCGCGAAAAGAAAGTATTTTAAAAATAGGAGCCTATGAATGTAGGCGGACAATTTTTAAATTCTTTGCGCGTTGCGCTAATATATTTTGACAGATGCTGCCAAGCATCAGTATCGTCATCAGTTCTATTTTTTATAGTGACGATAGCATGCCTCCATCGATTGATGGCGGACACTTTCTCGACTTCGTCACACTTATATATTTTCATCTCAATATAATGTGATCCTTTTTTATCTTCGTCTGCTTGTCGAGCTAGACCATTCGCCACGCGCCTAGTCAAGTAAGAATAGAGTGGTGTGAATTTCTTATTACCAGATGAACTGGGTTCCTCAGTCTCATTCTCGCTGTCAGTACCGAATAGTTCCCGAGCTGTTGGTTTTTTGTGGACAGGTACTGGGCTGATGCTTGGCATACTGCGACCGCTGGGCTTACTCTTCTTTGATGAGCTCGACTCACTAGCCGCAGAAGATTTCCCACGTTTCTTCGTATTCTCTGGTTTTCTAACCGCTTCAACTTCATCGTCGTCCGAAGCAAAGAGATGGTCGGCTGTTGTCTTTGACCTGAGAATAAACAAATAAAAAAAATGATATGTTTGTTATGTTTTCTATTTCTCTAATTGTTCATTCTATTCACCATTCATCTACTTATAAATTCGTGTATTCATACATGAATCTATTTACCTACTGATCAACTCTTGTAATCATTCAATTAATCTGATTATTTATTCATGTAATTTATGTATTCATCTACTCATCTATTCATCTATCCATCTATTCGTCTAAACATCTGCTCATCTACTCATCGCCTCATCTATTCATCTATTCAACTACTCATCTATTCATACATTCGCCAATTCATATATACCCCCCACAGATTAAGCGTATAGGTATAAAACTTGATGTAGTTGTAGGTAAGTACTTACATTTTAACTGTAGTGCAGCAAGTAGGTAGCTCTGGACTCTGGAAGTCTTAAAGGTCTCACTGTTGCAACTTGTAGGCGATCGAGGAGTATGGTGATTGTGCTCCGGTGCACTCGGTTTTATTAACAGTAAATCACGTGGATTCATCCCTTTTACGATTTTAAGATGCGTGATCAATTGTTTATATTGCAAAGTTTGCAATTCAAAACTAGCAACATTTGCATCAACCTACATAAAGACCTTACTCACTATACAGATTCGATTTATCGGTACAATTTGTCAGGCAAATTCGTCTATATGATACTGAAACTCATTAAAATTCTTGCATATTTTTTTATGTTACGTAAACAGTTAGGTGGCGAATTCGAAAACTTATCTGGGAACAGATTTTATTTGCACTCGAATATCATATCGACTAATCGAATCATATGCAGTGGACAAAGGCCTTTATTTGCCTAGCGACGCGCCATGTCAGATAGTAATCGGATAGAGGATACTGTATTAGGGAAAGTGCTGAATATCGTAGGTATTCGAGGAAACTAGACTTCAAAATTTTAATTTTGTTTGTTGACGGTAATGCGTATATAAAGCGGGTTGCTAAAGTAAAAACCCGCACTTTGTCTACGGTTTGAACGCGTGTAACACTCCGAGGAATGTCGGTAAGTACTTACAAATAATAAACTAACATAAAACAGTCTAATTTACCCGACCCGACAACCCTAGACAGAATGTCATGGCGCCGCAAAATTAGGAGAGCCGACCCCACCTAAAGTGGGATAGCGCAAGGAAGAAGAAGATAAAACAGTCTAATGTTCTATTAAATGAACACTAAATTTTTGACGATTATTATCTTTTACAAGACTCAGGAGATCTATTCAACTTTGTCCCGAGGAATGATCCCACGCCGTCGCATAGAAATGCTGCGGTAGACAATCGACACGATTCTTCCCGCAAGAGGCCGAAAAATAACACCGCATTATATTCATTCATGAAAAATCCTACACGTCGTGGTGGACTTAAAATTATTCGAATCGAAATTTACGATGCTGATAAAATCGAAAATGCTGTTGAACACTCGATGTGTAAGTGTGATGCAGAATTATGTGTACAACACGTAGTTAAAAACATTTTATTAGATGATGTGTATAAGGGTACACGCGATGTTATTAACAAAATTGAAGAAAGCTTAGCGTCGGATAGTTATAATGGATATACTCTGTAAAACTCTAACTATTAAGTATATATTTATAGATTTGTCTGAAAAATTAAATAAATAAAACCATGCGTTGTACGGATTCAATAGTTTTATTTCACTTACACACATGCTATCCATATTGACTGAAATGACTAAGGCTCAATTTTTTAAATATAGTGTTCATCTGAAATTGTAGTACAGCATCAAGAGTCTACTATTATAAATTAAAATCTTTTAAACTATTACTATGATACGTAACTGGCTGTGGATTATACTTTGAATATGTTTGTTCACTTGAGTCGCTCTATTTGTATCGACCCTTAGAAATAGCTGCACTCGGGGGAGACTAACGCACATATTCGGTCGATATTATTGACATATGCAGATGAAATAATTCAGTTATTGTAGATAAGCTTATAAGGAAAGTTCTTGCAGCGACCAGCAACAAATAAACTTTGAACGCACAGTGGTTTCTTACAACGATAAGTTATTTATATTAAAAAATCTAAACTAACCGAATATGTGTGTACGACACATTTTCATTGTCATATCACAAGTCAGGTCTTCCGTAAAAGGACAGTGTTTGTAAATATAAACTATCTCGCTGCGTTTTACTGATGTCAGTCTTGGGGCCGATTTGCTTAGTATGTAATAGATTGATTTATTAATAGATTGACTAAGTAAGTTTTTGAATAGACGATAATTGATAACAGCTTATTTGAAATTATTAGTATGTTATAACAATTAGATACCACTACTTTATGATCATTGACAAGAATTAGAAGAGTGCAGATTATTATATAGTATAAATAAATGATTACTTTAAGTTTTCGAAACATTGATGGTAGCAAACAGTTCTTTTGAATAGAATAGACGATTGTGAAAATGTGATATCTTATAGTTTTTAAATAGATGATAATAACTCTTTTGAATAGAAGATTGTGAATATACCTCTTAATCAGAATATATGAAAATACGTCTTTGAATAGAATATTGTGAATATACTATTCATTCAAATGGTAAAATTGGGGGTTCTGGATCTTTTCTGATCCAGAATCCCCAATTTTACACTACTCTCATACATAGTAGAAGCCGTACACTTGGGGACTACATAATGGACCCCCAGGAAGCCATGGAACTTTCTTCCAAAAAGACGTTGGATCTCTTCGAACGGATCGGTCTAGAGGAGGATTTTTAAATGTAGGGATTTAGGTCACAATAGATCTGACAAGGTCGCAGTGATCTCGCGGGCTGCATTCCGTATTACCTGATTAAATTTAAATATGGAATAGAAACTGCAATTGTGCCTGGGTGTAAAAAATTAAGCAAAATTAAAAATTTTGAAAAAACCCACGACGGTAAAAATCTCATCGAAAAAGAATAAAATAACTCAAAACCCCCGACTTAACCCAATTATTATGTAACGAAATATTATATTAGACTTAAAAATACTTTCTAAAAAGAGTTGATATTTCGAGACATCGGTAATAGATATACTTAAGTACCTAAACAATGAATATGGATGTTTACAGTTTTTTCCTAACGTGTCTGTTTCTCGAAAATATACTTAAATGTAGCGATAATAATTTTACCATAATACATAACCGAGGAATATCCGTCGGGGGCTGCCATTAACCCAGCTAAAGTTTTTCTAGTGACGTGAATACAATTATTGAAGAATTGTAGATGTTTAACGACGACATAAAATACACTTATGAGTATGATTAAATTTTTGTTGAAATTTTATATAGAAAAGGCAGCCCCCGACGGATATTCCTCGGTTATGTATTATGGTAAAATTATTATCGCTACATTTAAGTATATTTTCGAGAAACAGACACGTTAGGAAAAAACTGTAAACATCCATATTCATTGTTTAGGTACTTAAGTATATCTATTACCGATGTCTCGAGATATCAACTCTTTTTAGAAAGTATTTTTAAGTCTAATATAATATTTCGTTACATAATAATTGGGTTAAGTCGGGGGTTTTGAGTTATTTTATTCTTTTTCGATGAGATTTTTACCGTCGTGGGTTTTTTCAAAATTTTTAATTTTGCTTAATTTTATTTCAGACTTTTTAGAGAGCATATACGAATCATAATCTATATAATGTGTAGGTAAGATCTCGCAAAACAATAAGTGTGATTCATCCTACCACATAATATTAAGTCCCTTATTATATATTATACAGTTGCTTTCTGTTTAAAGTTACCTCTATAACACTCATCTGAGAACATGCACCAATCACCCACGAACTCATTCCTGAAATCCGCATTGAAATCAGACAATACGTTTTAATTTTAATAATATTGCAATATAAACGTTTCACACTAATATAGCAGCGCCTCCTAGTGAGTTAATATCATAAGACTTATCTTAGACCATGCACCATTCAACTACGAACCCATTGCTGAAAACCGCATTGAAATCGGACAATTCGTTTTAATATTATTGCAATACTATTTTTCACTAATATTGTAGCACCCTCTAGTGAGTTAAAGACGTAATTTTTATTATTTGGGAACATGCAATAAGCTACCACGCACACATTGCCGAAAACAGAATTGTAATCGGACATTTCGTTTTGATTATATTGCAACATTGTTTTGCACTAATATTGTGGCGCCCCCTAGTGAGTTACAGCCATGACACCTGTCTAAAAACATGAATTCATCAAACACAAACCCGCTATTGAAAACCGCCTCAAAATCGGATCATTAGTTTAAAAGATAGGTGGTAACATTACTTTGCACAAACGCACACACAAACATCTCTCACCCTAAACGCATATAAATGCTCCGTTCCGTCGTGGGTAATAAATGTAATTAAAATTATACTAACCGTAATTAACAACACTTTGCTTTACTTAATATATAACATACATAAACTGCCTATATACGTCCCACTGCTGGGCACAGGCCTCCCCTCAATCAACCGGAGGGGGTATGGAGCATACTCCATCACGCTGCTCCACTGCGGGTTGGTGGAGGTGTTTTTACGGCTAATAGCCGGGACCAACGGCTTAACGTGCCCTCCGAAGCACAGAATCATCTTACTTTTTCGGACAATCAGGTGATTCAAGCCTGAAAAGTCCTTACCAAACAAAGGACAGTCTCACAAAGTGATTTCGACAATGTCCCCATCGGGAATCGAACCCGGAACACCAGATCGTGAGCCTAACGCTCTAACCACTAGACCACGGAGGCTGTTTACTTAATACTACCTGATTATTGAGTGATGGGTTCAACTTTATGAATTAAATGAGGATTAATTGGATGAATTTGATTCACTTGACCACACAATCCACGTGCCACTTATAGTCGATCTTGATTTTTCTTTAATCTTCGCCAATCACTTCGTATTAATTTATCTACAATTTATTCATTGTGATCTGGGATCTTCTCTGAAATCTGGCTCGAAGGACCATGAATATGCCTGATATGCCTTTTTACTGATTTTTAAGGGATTTAGGTAGCAATGAAACAGCACCGTGTTCGACGTAATTACGTGTAATCAATGGAACCGAAAAAAAAAAAACGCCTGTCAAAAACAATTAACTAATAAAAACTATTGCAAATAAATTGCTATTATAAATTGAAGAGGCGTTTCGGATAATATTTATTCTAAACACTAATATTGTGGCGCCCCCTAGTGAGTTACAGACATGACACTTGTCTAATAACATGAACTCATCAAACACAAACCCGTTATTGAAAACCGCATCAAAATCGGATTATTAGTTTAGAAGATAATTAATAACATTTCTTTGCACAAACGCACACACAAACATCTCTCACCCTAAACGCATATACCTGCTCCGTTCCGTCGTGGGTAAAAAAAGGGTTATCATTCTTCTTCTTATCGTGTGGATTGTGAGGTGGAATGCCAGCCTTATCAACCCTGGTGTCAGGGTTATTATTGAGCCGCCAAAGGCCCCTGACATGGCTCATGTAACGACTACTTACTTACATTGGTAAATAGTAGCCGGGACCAACAGTTTAACGTGCCTTCCGAAGCACGGGTCATCTTACTTTTGGACAATCAGATGATCACCCTGTAATGTCCTAACCAAACTAGGGATTACAAAGTGACTTTTAGTGATATGTCCCCATCGGGATTTGAACCCGAGACCGCAGGATCGTGAGCCCAACGCTCAAACCACTGGACCACGGAGGCCGTTACCTACCTTATTACTTGATTAGATTAATATTGGATGGAAACTGTAATTGTGCCTGGGTGTAATAAAAAGGGTCATCATTTATACCCAAAAACGTAGATAATAGATGCGAAAAGAAAAAAAATCTGTACAGCGCCATCTATATTGTTTTACAGGAGCGTAGCCAAGAAAGTCCCTCATTGTATCTAGGTAGGTACTTGCATTTCATTGCTTTCACGCGTCGACAGTCTTAGTACGGTCAGCGCTCGTTTAATACGTGTGTGAATTAGTTATATCAAACGTGATTTTATTAACTCCCAAACTGATAGCATGAATATGAACAAGTATATACATCATAGATTAGCAACCATTAGCAGAGAAACTCGTTTCGTCACAACTTACGTACTGAACTGTACCGACCTACCCACTTTACGCTATTGTCACCAACATTGATACATGTAGTTATTAACAATAATAGCGACGTAAATAATTAACCGCAACACAAAGTTATGATCTCATGGTTTGTAACTTCTCTTTAGCATTATCGATTTGTGTTTAGCAGCACAGAGCCAGATCTAGGCGGACAAGAATGAATATAAGCCAGCTAGCCGGGCACTAGGGGCCGGCCTGGCGAAATTACACAGAATATACAATTCACAAAGAGCATTTGTTACCAACAGCTTCACCTTATAAGTAATACTTGGAGCGAAATGAATTACTTAGTCCAGAAAATCAATAGCACATACACTTCTCAATTTCCAATGAAAATTTAGTTTGTTCGTTCGACCCGCGTATAAAAATAAAATTAAATCGTCAGGCGTACATAATTATTACCAACGCAACGCTCGCACTGAAACCCGACGTCAATTTCTCAGTTTTCTATTTGTCTATCGTAAAACTCCCCGCACGCTTAGGGCTCCGCCGATAGTTGCCACCCGCACCAGTTGCCGACGACATCGACATCGATTCCTTCAAAAAATATCTGCAATCCTGTAGTCGGAGTGAGAGCTTTTAAAGGCAAAATGGGCCGTATTTTATGGGAGAGTGGAGAAAGGGGACTAAAACCTACCCCCACCTAACATCATCCTGGACAGCACAAAGCGTGCACTATTTGCTTTATGCGACAATCACGTCGCAGAGCGACTATTCTAGAGCGTCCGCTAATGCACGTCAATGCTAACAACACATCATACTAGGATATTATAACATGCAAAATTAGGCTGTTCAATCACTGAGTTTCCCTTTATACTAGTTTGATTTGGAAGGTTATTGACAAATGACACCGCAAACGCAAATACCTACACATGAAAATTTTCTGCAGATTTGTTAATAATTCGGTAAAATACATTCAATTTTTATTCGAAAGTTTTAGGCTCAAACGCTAGTTAGACTAGGTTCGACGCGCTAGATTAATCAAATCAAATCAAATCAAATATACTTTATTGCACAGAACTAAAATTTCAACAATCAGACATAACACATGAATACAGTACAATTACTAATCAATCTAATTGTACCGTTTAAAACGAATGCACATGAATACAGTACAATTACTAATCAATCTAATTAATCTAATTGTACCGTTTAAAACTAATGCACATAATTGTACGGCATCAAATTTGGACATTAATACGATCAATTATGAGTGTCCACGACTGACGGACCATCTGAAATCTCTCATTCATATGCGAGGAGCGCAGACCGGGCTCGCTAGAATTATTAATGACCAGCCGGCTGATGCTTGTCGTGCAATATTTGCACAATCGACCTGCCTCGTCCAATCAAGAATTGTACCTCTGCTACAAGAAGAGCCGTTTCATTAACAATATTTTTCATAGCAATTTCTGTTTTGGAAATTCAAAATTACAATCGCGTTGCAACTATAGTGTCCGCCCGGATTATAGCCGGACCATAAAAATACATCTGATCTTATTTTTAAATTAAACAAATAGAATAAAACTTAAAATACATAGATATACGTTGCTGGGTACGTGGGTATTTAGTACGTCGCGTGATGGATGTGTCGTGGCCAGATCAATGAACACAAAACGTTTAACGATATGAGCAACTAAATGCATGATTACTTCATGATATGGCTAAACTTTAAAAATCATATCGTAAAATTAGTAACATTATCCACCGGTAGTGGCGCTGGTGTGTTACGACTTGGCCCGGCCACGGCGCCAAAATAGGCCGTGGTAATGTCTCTAAGCTGTACGGATGCGTACTTTTCTGTACTCAAAAGGGGAAAATATGTACCGCAGTATTTCACCAGTTATAGAATATTTTTTGTGGCCGGGCTACAGCGTATGCGACCCAGCCCGGCCACGCCTCCATCTGAACAAAATGGTAACTTTATGATATTATTTTGGTATTGGGCGCTTGTACGCTTCATGTACCATCGAAAAGAAGCATTTTTCAAAAATGTAACTACGTAAAAGGAGTATGACTCGTTTAATTCTTTCTCGCGAATCATTATCTGCCTGGCTGGTTTGGTTACCTGGAAGAAATTGCTGTTTAGCAACAAGGTTGCCAGTAGTACTTGTACTGTTATGTTGCAATTGACTTTTATGTTTATGTCATCAATTGAATAATTCGCTATGTATAAAAAAGCAATCTGGGTCTAGAGTAGTGTAGCAAACTGCTGAGAGAAATTGCCAGTCTGAAAGTACCCTTATTGCTACCAATGCCAATACAGGGAAGAAATTAGTTGAATAAGTTTGTATGGTGGCGCTGGGGTCAATTATATTTAAAACTTGATTGATATTATTATTTATTTATTTATTTATTTATTTTTACAGTTTTACATTCAGCCATTACAGTAAAAACCAATTCGACTGAAACAAACACATATAAGACATAACAATTATTATTATTTAACTTGAACAATAGCGAAATGCCACATCTGTGAATTTGGCCACCGAACAGCTGTACAGGTCAACGTCCGGGTTGTCCTGGGCCAGGGCGTTAAGCATCCGCATCGCGCGAGTAACCGGCGAGTACCAACCAAGATTGGTTCTCGACAGCGGGACTTTAAACATTTGCGGTTGCCGTCGCACGTTGCAATAATTGTCCGATTATAATCGATGAATCGACGTAATAGTACAATTTTCCATATCGATTAGGTCAATAATTTTGAACCTAATAAATTAATTGACTATTCGAATTACTATTATTACACCACATAACATGGACACCGCCTGTATTAACGATAATGTTTCAATGATATGGTCAACTTAACTAGCTATTTCTTGAAATATGACCATTTCATGAAATGGTCGAACACATCATGAATTGACCAATTCTAAGATCTGGCCACGAGTTGGGCATATTATAGTAAGTTATACTTATGTTACATAAAAAGTGAAAATTTATTATTCGCAAGTAGGTTCCTAAAGAATCGTGACACATAATAATAATAATAATAACCCCCCCAGGGAATGAACCTTGTCGTGGTGGGGGGGCTTAAGGAGAGTAGGCACTACGAAAAGATCATAACACCTCGATCGAACACCCTTTACTATATAGGAGGTACATAATCTGAAGCCCATTAACATCTGGGGTACCCTCTCTGAACAAATCATTCCCAACCCAAAACCCTCATGGAGCAAAGTAAAAATAAGTATAATCTTCGGTCGCTACTCGGGGGTCGCCGAGGCGCACCTGGAGCCGGTGCTGGGTGCAGCAGTACAAGGGACACCGGTGGTGAGGCGCTGAGCAGGCGGGCGCCCGCCACACAAGATGTTACAGCCGGTCGCCGGGGGTTGAGCAGGCGGGCTCGCGGCGTAGATGCGACAGCCGATCGTCGGGAGTTGAACAGGCGGGCTCCAGGCGCTGATGCTACAGCCGAATCATCGGGCGATGAAACTACCTCACTTTTCTCTTCGATCCCTTCAACTCGCCCCTCGTATATGACAAGGAGAACATCCACCTTGTCCTCTGCTACCACAGACGTTGGTGTTGTGCAAGATGTCAATCTTGACTCTGAACTTGCGCCCACCACGGCTGTTTCTCGAACGCGCAGACGATGGACACCTGAAATGAATATGTTCATACTGCGTACTTACCTTCAGCTTACAACACTGGACACCGACACTAAAAATTATCTCGAACCCTTACACCTGAAATTCATTGAAAAATACCCAGATATGCAAGTTAGCCGCCAACGAGTAGGAGACCAACGCAGAGCGATAATACGTAGCAAATTATTACCACAAAATACAATAGATCGGATCTATAATGAAATCAAAGAAGAATTAAACCGACTACATGCTGAATTGCCGTCTGCCAGTGACATACAGCGGCAGCCTTTAGACGCACAAATCTCACAAACACAAACCCGAATGAGATGGACAGATGAACAGAATGAAACCCTAATACGAGCGTACTACCGGATAACTCAACTAGAAACCAATAGGACTACTTACCGACAACCACTGCATGAAGCATTTATAACCGCTTACCCGTCACTGGCACATTTGAGTGAACAAAGAATAGCTGACCAGAGAAGAGCAATAATAGCTAACAAATATTTCTGTGACACTAGACTCAACGAAATCAAAGAACAAATAGCTGAAGAACTCTCAATCAATACAAATAACCTTGCAAATACGACACATATAACAAACAATACACAAGAAACCAACGCTGATAACACTGATATATCATTTCTAAATAGCATAGAACTTGATCTCACAGAAGAACCCTTACCTGACCGACAACAGCTAGATAGAAACCCGCTAATAGATGAAACATTCCAACAAACATTCCAGCATTTTAAAGCCACCAACCCTACTGGCAGAACTTACATCCCCAAACAGAAACCATCAAAAAAATTTGCAAAGATAGTCCACTATCTAAATGAAATAATCCTCCCTGAACAGGTCAACATAGATACAGATTTCAACACTTTGCAGACTGTAATCTATTGTGCAGCGTGGACTGCTGCTAAAGTAAACGGAGCAAAAATATCACTTGAACCTCATGAAAGATCCCGTCCATCACAAAATGACTACACACCACATTGGCAACGACGACTAGAGCGTAGACTAGAAAACTTACGTACTAAAATAAGTAGAATAACACATTTCATTAACGGCAATAGAAATAGAAACCTGGAAAAACATGTAAACAATATAGTAGAGCAATATAGAATCCATTCCGTACATGAAGAACCAAATAAACAACTTACACATACACTTGACACACTCAAACAAAAACTTGCAGTTATATCCGGACGCTTACGACGATACAAAGAATGTACACGTAGAAAACAGCAGAATAACCAATTTACCAAAAATGAGAAACAATTCTATAGAAGCATCAGGCAGACCACGACAAATGTACAAGAATACACCAAGAACACCAATTTTAACGAAAACCCAGATTCAGAAGACTTACACAAGTTTTGGGCTGGAATTTGGGAACAACCCGTCCAGCATAATAATCAGGCTGACTGGATACAATCTGAAATTGCAAACAATAGCACAACTACACCAGAAATGACTTTTGACCATATCCCAATAGACATTTATGAAAAAGTACTCACTAACCTACACAACTGGAAAGCACCGGGATCAGATTTTGTTCACAGTTATTGGTACAAAAAATTCACGAATATTCATGCATATCTACATAACCACCTAAACGAGTTTGTTAAGGATCCTAACACAATACCGCCGTACATTACACTCGGAACTACTTACATGATACCAAAAGATAGCAACGACCGTACTAACCCTGCAAAATACAGACCCATTACATGTTTGCAAACCGTGTACAAGATTCTTACATCTTGCATATCCGAACTGATATACAAACACATTGACGATAGTAAAATCTTAGCTGAACAACAGAAGGGATGCCGGAAGTTTAGTCAAGGATGCAAGGAACAACTACTAATAGATTCTGTTATACTCAAACAAGTCCAGAAAAAGAAGTCCGATCTGTATACAATGTATATTGATTACAAAAAAGCATATGACTCGGTGCCTCACTCCTGGTTAGTGCAAGTTCTGGAGATATACAAAATCCACCCGAAGATTATCACATTTTTAAAGACAATAATGACAAACTGGACTACCCGACTAAAACTTACCACTCCTACATCTACAATAGAGACCGATTCGATTAAAATCCAGCGTGGTCTATTTCAGGGCGATGCATTGAGTCCTCTATGGTTCTGTCTTGCTGTGAACCCCCTTTCAAATATTCTCAACGCAACATCAGTAGGATATAACTTACAATGTACAGAGATCGACGGACAGACTGACATTAGTGAAACAGTAAACCATCTCCTCTACATGGATGACATAAAACTATACGCTGATAACGAACACCACCTATCTCAGTTGGCTAACATTACAGAAAAGTTTAGCAACGACATTAAAATGGAATTTGGAATTGATAAATGTAGAATAAATTCAATGAAAAGAGGACAAAACTACCAACACCAGTATACATTGGAAACAGGAGAACAAATAGAACCACTAAACGAAGAGGAGACATACAAATATTTAGGATACAACCAGGCACGACAAATACGCTGCCGGGTTTCAGAACCAAAGTTATAAAATTTCTTAGATCGGGTGTATAGTAGCATAGTAGAGAGAGTATACTCTTAATTGGTAATTCTATTTTATTTAACTATACAGCTGGGCGATCATCTGACTTTTTTTTTGTCTAACTTTTTGTTTGTTTATCTGTTATTTTTATTATTATTATTTTTTTTAATGTTTGAGGAGTGACAAACGATGTTTGTTATATTCTACCAAACATTATATTATTATATTCTTTTCTATTGCATGCGGTGCTCACCTGTAATTAGTTACGCAATTAGTTTTAAGTCTTTTGAAATGTAATTTATACATGTATTATTGTAGTAACTGTTGGTGTGCCTTATAAAATAAAATAAAATAAAAAATAACAAATACAGCATAAGGACACAAAACAAAAATTAAAGCAACAATTCCGCCACCGACTAAACTCAATACTGAAAACACAACTTTATTCCAGAAATACAATAAAAGCTATCAACACATTTGCTATACCAATACTCACTTACTCTTTCGGCATAATAACCTGGTCTAAATCTGATTTGAAAGCCCTACAACGTACGATAAATACATCAATGACCAAATTCCGTAAACACCATCCTAGATCATGCTTGCAGAGGCTGACACTGCCCAGGAAGGAAGGAGGTAGGGGTCTCGTTGACATTTTGAACCTTCACAACAAACAAATCTCAACCCTACGACAATACTTCTTCAACAAATCTGAGTCTTTTATACTACATAAAGCAATAGTACTAAATGATAACAAATTAACGCCACTAAACCTGCACGACAATACGACACAAAATAATGAGAAACTGACTGACAACAAAACAAAATACGCCGAATGGGCTGGAAAGTCTCTGCACGGGAGACACTACCACGACTTAAGCCAATCTAATGTCGACAAAAAGGCGTCGAACGCGTGGCTGAGTCGTGGTGATCTTTTTCCGGAGACTGAAGGCTTCATCATGGCAATCCAAGACCAGGTAATAGAGACTAAAAACTACCAGAAATATATAACAAAAACGCTACTCTCCGATATTTGTAGAAAATGCAATAGCTGCCCAGAAACCATTCAACACATTACAGGTGCATGTAAATCCATAGCCCAAACAGACTACAAGCACAGACACGACCAAATAGCTAGCATCATACACCAAAAACTTGCCTACCAACAGAATTTGATTACTTCCGTAAAACCCTACTACAAATATAGTCCTGACAGTGTATTAGAGAACTCTACAACCAAGCTGTACTTTGACCGAGCTATACTCACCGACCGAACAATCCACTACAATAGACCAGATATCACACTAATAAACAAAACCAATAGAACCGGATACCTGATAGATATAGCCGTCCCTAATACACACAACCTACAGACCACAATAGCTGAAAAGCTCTCTAAATACATTGAATTAAAAGACGAAATAACCCGTCTTTGGCACCTTCAGAAAGTAACATTAGTCCCGATCGTACTCTCGACCACAGGAGTGATACCAAAACAGCTGCACCTATCTCTCAAAACCCTTAACTTACCACCAGACACGTACATTCTTCTACAGAAAGCAGCAATATTGAATACCTGCAGATTAGTCAGAAAATTCTTGCAAACTGAACATGAATCTATTTTTCTATCTTGATTCTATTTCTCTTTTGTTTTGTTTTTTGTTTTTTCCTGTTTGTGCAAGAAAGTATTTGTTATGTTATGTTATGTTATGAATCGAATTCGTCGACTAATGTCAGATTCTAGAAATGTCAGACGAGTCTAGAAACGCCAGATTACTGAAATGTCCGATTCTACAAATGACAGATTCTATAAATGACAGATTCTACAAATGTCAGATTCTACAAATGACAGATTCTACAAATGACAGATTCTATAAATGACAGATTCAATTTAAAATATCACACAAATTCTACATAGCAATATACATACTTTTTTAAACAAAATGAGGATAATTTGCAATAATGTAAATGGGAAAATAACTAGATTTTATTGTACTTGTAGGTAGATTAAAGTCACTTGGGCAAAATAAAAAAAACCAGTCCCTAAAATAATATGTATTTTTTTTTATTAATTAACGGTCAAAATATAGTTATCATACCATGTTGTATACTATACACAAGAATAGTAAACAGAAAACAAAAAGGAAATCATCCATTGGTTAATTCTCATCTACTTATAAAACTAAACATTACCCTACCCCACAATCACATAATAATCCTTTTATAGGGCTACTATACAGATTTATTTTTAAAACATTAATACAGGGTATTAACATAATAACAAAATTAATAAATCAAATTAAGCAAATCAAATATTTTGCGTGTTTTATAGTAGCAATTGAATATATATTATTTTTGATAAAAATGTCTTCACATTTATTTGTTCTTCCTGCAACTGCATCAACAATCGTTTGTATTTTAAGTCAAATAAAATATTTTTATTTTTGCGATTTTTTCTTTGAGTTTCAAATAAACAGTTTTTTATTTTTATATCAAAATGTCTAGCCTCCTTGCGTATTTTGTGAATAAAGAAGAAAAGACTTGATCTTTTTGGGATCAGAACATTGATGCGATGGTGCCACCCCTCTAACGCATTAGTGGTCCGATGGCGTTGTCCAGCACAACTCAGAATCCTGGGGTGCAGTCTTGGATACCACTGATTTTGAAAATATGATAGAAACCTATCCATTGTATGAATAGCTTCCATTTGTTCTGAAATCACATGCCATCCTTCAGGTATATGCTGAGATGGCAGAAGCGGTAGAAGAGATACCATACGAATTAGTTTCCTTTGCTCCCTCGATGTAGTTACTTTTAATTCTTTAGCCTTCTTTTTAATAGCCTTTTGAAAATGGAAGTAACAGCCACTAATACTTGCTTGCGGGTACACATGTTTGACAGCGTTCATTATGGCCACTTCATAATCAGATTTGAATGTTGATATTTCCACTTTTAAAACGTCTCTAATAATTGTGAACAATCTCGTGTAAGTTTCTTGGGTTTTATCAGGAAGAAGAGCATATAACACAGGTATTATATTTGTGGCAGTATCATTTGAATTTAGGTCCAAGTGAAGCGAGAACAGCTGATAAAATGGCCGTGGCACACATTTAAATGTACCGTCGGCGTAATATCCTTTTTTACACTTCCTCATTGTTTTTCGGGATAATATCGACGAAAACACTAAAATCTTGTCCTCATTGCCATCTTCTATAACAAGAAAATTTTCAGCCAATCCTCTGGGTATTAACACATCTTCCAACCTGTCGAATACCAATTTCTTGGCATCTAAAAATCGTTTCCTTGTCTGATACAGAGAATCTTTTTTTTGTAAAAAATCGGGAATATAGGATGTTTTCGAGGATGTACTCGGTCTGCTCTCTTCTTCAAATTCTTTCTCAAATAAAGGTTTTTTAGGTCCCAAATTGTCACATACCTTTCTTTTTAGATTATTCATTTTTATAAAAACCGTGTTTTTGTCAAAATCAGCCTGGCAAGTGTGTTGTGGTAATCTCAAAATGTTTTTCAAACTTACATCTATTGTTATTGATGCGTTGCAGCGACTTCTATTAATACAACGCCAACATGAGCTCCCATCTTTGTTACGCTTCTTAATTTTATTATAACGAAACCCGTTATGTAAAAGTGTATCGTTACCTTTTTGATTTTTGTCAATTAGGAATTCGTTTTCCTCCATAGTTTCAAAAATTGCAAGAGACTAAGCACTTCAATTATAATAACTGTAGCACAGAGGTAACCGCCACTCTAAACGAAAATCACAAACTACGTCAAAAAAAAGTACACTACCCACATTTTTAAACTCATATATTTTAAACTAAACTACCCACATCTAGTAACATAAAAATGAACATGACCACAGAAGCACTATTCTTGTGTATAGTATACAACATGGTATGATAACTATATTTTGACCGTTAATTAATAAAAAAAAATACATATTATTTTAGGGACTGGTTTTTTTTTATTTTGCCCAAGTGACTTTAATCTACCTACAAGTACAATAAAATCTAGTTATTTTCCCATTTACATTATTGCAAATTATCCTCATTTTGTTTAAAAAAGTATGTATATTGCTATGTAGAATTTGTGTGATATTTTAAATTGAATCTGTCATTTATAGAATCTGTCATTTGTAGAATCTGTCATTTGTAGAATCTGACATTTGTAGAATCTGTCATTTATAGAATCTGTCATTTGTAGAATCGGACATTTCAGTAATCTGGCGTTTCTAGACTCGTCTGACATTTCTAGAATCTGACATTAGTCGACGAATTCTATGAATCGAATTCGTCGACTAATGTCAGATTCTAGAAATGTCAGACGAGTCTAGAAACGCCAGATTACTGAAATGTCCGATTCTACAAATGACAGATTCTATAAATGACAGATTCTACAAATGTCAGATTCTACAAATGACAGATTCTACAAATGACAGATTCTATAAATGACAGATTCAATTTAAAATATCACACAAATTCTACATAGCAATATACATACTTTTTTAAACAAAATGAGGATAATTTGCAATAATGTAAATGGGAAAATAACTAGATTTTATTGTACTTGTAGGTAGATTAAAGTCACTTGGGCAAAATAAAAAAAACCAGTCCCTAAAATAATATGTATTTTTTTTTATTAATTAACGGTCAAAATATAGTTATCATACCATGTTGTATACTATACACAAGAATAGTAAACAGAAAACAAAAAGGAAATCATCCATTGGTTAATTCTCATCTACTTATAAAACTAAACATTACCCTACCCCACAATCACATAATAATCCTTTTATAGGGCTACTATACAGATTTATTTTTAAAACATTAATACAGGGTATTAACATAATAACAAAATTAATAAATCAAATTAAGCAAATCAAATATTTTGCGTGTTTTATAGTAGCAATTGAATATATATTATTTTTGATAAAAATGTCTTCACATTTATTTGTTCTTCCTGCAACTGCATCAACAATCGTTTGTATTTTAAGTCAAATAAAATATTTTTATTTTTGCGATTTTTTCTTTGAGTTTCAAATAAACAGTTTTTTATTTTTATATCAAAATGTCTAGCCTCCTTGCGTATTTTGTGAATAAAGAAGAAAAGACTTGATCTTTTTGGGATCAGAACATTGATGCGATGGTGCCACCCCTCTAACGCATTAGTGGTCCGATGGCGTTGTCCAGCACAACTCAGAATCCTGGGGTGCAGTCTTGGATACCACTGATTTTGAAAATATGATAGAAACCTATCCATTGTATGAATAGCTTCCATTTGTTCTGAAATCACATGCCATCCTTCAGGTATATGCTGAGATGGCAGAAGCGGTAGAAGAGATACCATACGAATTAGTTTCCTTTGCTCCCTCGATGTAGTTACTTTTAATTCTTTAGCCTTCTTTTTAATAGCCTTTTGAAAATGGAAGTAACAGCCACTAATACTTGCTTGCGGGTACACATGTTTGACAGCGTTCATTATGGCCACTTCATAATCAGATTTGAATGTTGATATTTCCACTTTTAAAACGTCTCTAATAATTGTGAACAATCTCGTGTAAGTTTCTTGGGTTTTATCAGGAAGAAGAGCATATAACACAGGTATTATATTTGTGGCAGTATCATTTGAATTTAGGTCCAAGTGAAGCGAGAACAGCTGATAAAATGGCCGTGGCACACATTTAAATGTACCGTCGGCGTAATATCCTTTTTTACACTTCCTCATTGTTTTTCGGGATAATATCGACGAAAACACTAAAATCTTGTCCTCATTGCCATCTTCTATAACAAGAAAATTTTCAGCCAATCCTCTGGGTATTAACACATCTTCCAACCTGTCGAATACCAATTTCTTGGCATCTAAAAATCGTTTCCTTGTCTGATACAGAGAATCTTTTTTTTGTAAAAAATCGGGAATATAGGATGTTTTCGAGGATGTACTCGGTCTGCTCTCTTCTTCAAATTCTTTCTCAAATAAAGGTTTTTTAGGTCCCAAATTGTCACATACCTTTCTTTTTAGATTATTCATTTTTATAAAAACCGTGTTTTTGTCAAAATCAGCCTGGCAAGTGTGTTGTGGTAATCTCAAAATGTTTTTCAAACTTACATCTATTGTTATTGATGCGTTGCAGCGACTTCTATTAATACAACGCCAACATGAGCTCCCATCTTTGTTACGCTTCTTAATTTTATTATAACGAAACCCGTTATGTAAAAGTGTATCGTTACCTTTTTGATTTTTGTCAATTAGGAATTCGTTTTCCTCCATAGTTTCAAAAATTGCAAGAGACTAAGCACTTCAATTATAATAACTGTAGCACAGAGGTAACCGCCACTCTAAACGAAAATCACAAACTACGTCAAAAAAAAGTACACTACCCACATTTTTAAACTCATATATTTTAAACTAAACTACCCACATCTAGTAACATAAAAATGAACATGACCACAGAAGCACTATTCTTGTGTATAGTATACAACATGGTATGATAACTATATTTTGACCGTTAATTAATAAAAAAAAATACATATTATTTTAGGGACTGGTTTTTTTTTATTTTGCCCAAGTGACTTTAATCTACCTACAAGTACAATAAAATCTAGTTATTTTCCCATTTACATTATTGCAAATTATCCTCATTTTGTTTAAAAAAGTATGTATATTGCTATGTAGAATTTGTGTGATATTTTAAATTGAATCTGTCATTTATAGAATCTGTCATTTGTAGAATCTGTCATTTGTAGAATCTGACATTTGTAGAATCTGTCATTTATAGAATCTGTCATTTGTAGAATCGGACATTTCAGTAATCTGGCGTTTCTAGACTCGTCTGACATTTCTAGAATCTGACATTAGTCGACGAATTCGATTCATAGAATTCGTCGACTAATGTCAGATTCTAGAAATGTCAGACGAGTCTAGAAACGCCAGATTACTGAAATGTCCGATTCTACAAATGACAGATTCTATAAATGACAGATTCTACAAATGTCAGATTCTACAAATGACAGATTCTACAAATGACAGATTCTATAAATGACAGATTCAATTTAAAATATCACACAAATTCTACATAGCAATATACATACTTTTTTAAACAAAATGAGGATAATTTGCAATAATGTAAATGGGAAAATAACTAGATTTTATTGTACTTGTAGGTAGATTAAAGTCACTTGGGCAAAATAAAAAAAACCAGTCCCTAAAATAATATGTATTTTTTTTTATTAATTAACGGTCAAAATATAGTTATCATACCATGTTGTATACTATACACAAGAATAGTAAACAGAAAACAAAAAGGAAATCATCCATTGGTTAATTCTCATCTACTTATAAAACTAAACATTACCCTACCCCACAATCACATAATAATCCTTTTATAGGGCTACTATACAGATTTATTTTTAAAACATTAATACAGGGTATTAACATAATAACAAAATTAATAAATCAAATTAAGCAAATCAAATATTTTGCGTGTTTTATAGTAGCAATTGAATATATATTATTTTTGATAAAAATGTCTTCACATTTATTTGTTCTTCCTGCAACTGCATCAACAATCGTTTGTATTTTAAGTCAAATAAAATATTTTTATTTTTGCGATTTTTTCTTTGAGTTTCAAATAAACAGTTTTTTATTTTTATATCAAAATGTCTAGCCTCCTTGCGTATTTTGTGAATAAAGAAGAAAAGACTTGATCTTTTTGGGATCAGAACATTGATGCGATGGTGCCACCCCTCTAACGCATTAGTGGTCCGATGGCGTTGTCCAGCACAACTCAGAATCCTGGGGTGCAGTCTTGGATACCACTGATTTTGAAAATATGATAGAAACCTATCCATTGTATGAATAGCTTCCATTTGTTCTGAAATCACATGCCATCCTTCAGGTATATGCTGAGATGGCAGAAGCGGTAGAAGAGATACCATACGAATTAGTTTCCTTTGCTCCCTCGATGTAGTTACTTTTAATTCTTTAGCCTTCTTTTTAATAGCCTTTTGAAAATGGAAGTAACAGCCACTAATACTTGCTTGCGGGTACACATGTTTGACAGCGTTCATTATGGCCACTTCATAATCAGATTTGAATGTTGATATTTCCACTTTTAAAACGTCTCTAATAATTGTGAACAATCTCGTGTAAGTTTCTTGGGTTTTATCAGGAAGAAGAGCATATAACACAGGTATTATATTTGTGGCAGTATCATTTGAATTTAGGTCCAAGTGAAGCGAGAACAGCTGATAAAATGGCCGTGGCACACATTTAAATGTACCGTCGGCGTAATATCCTTTTTTACACTTCCTCATTGTTTTTCGGGATAATATCGACGAAAACACTAAAATCTTGTCCTCATTGCCATCTTCTATAACAAGAAAATTTTCAGCCAATCCTCTGGGTATTAACACATCTTCCAACCTGTCGAATACCAATTTCTTGGCATCTAAAAATCGTTTCCTTGTCTGATACAGAGAATCTTTTTTTTGTAAAAAATCGGGAATATAGGATGTTTTCGAGGATGTACTCGGTCTGCTCTCTTCTTCAAATTCTTTCTCAAATAAAGGTTTTTTAGGTCCCAAATTGTCACATACCTTTCTTTTTAGATTATTCATTTTTATAAAAACCGTGTTTTTGTCAAAATCAGCCTGGCAAGTGTGTTGTGGTAATCTCAAAATGTTTTTCAAACTTACATCTATTGTTATTGATGCGTTGCAGCGACTTCTATTAATACAACGCCAACATGAGCTCCCATCTTTGTTACGCTTCTTAATTTTATTATAACGAAACCCGTTATGTAAAAGTGTATCGTTACCTTTTTGATTTTTGTCAATTAGGAATTCGTTTTCCTCCATAGTTTCAAAAATTGCAAGAGACTAAGCACTTCAATTATAATAACTGTAGCACAGAGGTAACCGCCACTCTAAACGAAAATCACAAACTACGTCAAAAAAAAGTACACTACCCACATTTTTAAACTCATATATTTTAAACTAAACTACCCACATCTAGTAACATAAAAATGAACATGACCACAGAAGCACTATTCTTGTGTATAGTATACAACATGGTATGATAACTATATTTTGACCGTTAATTAATAAAAAAAAATACATATTATTTTAGGGACTGGTTTTTTTTTATTTTGCCCAAGTGACTTTAATCTACCTACAAGTACAATAAAATCTAGTTATTTTCCCATTTACATTATTGCAAATTATCCTCATTTTGTTTAAAAAAGTATGTATATTGCTATGTAGAATTTGTGTGATATTTTAAATTGAATCTGTCATTTATAGAATCTGTCATTTGTAGAATCTGTCATTTGTAGAATCTGACATTTGTAGAATCTGTCATTTATAGAATCTGTCATTTGTAGAATCGGACATTTCAGTAATCTGGCGTTTCTAGACTCGTCTGACATTTCTAGAATCTGACATTAGTCGACGAATTCTATGAATCTCCCATACTTACAGCCACTCAAGCCACCCCACAGCCTAATACACAATCAGCCACACAACCCACACAATATTAACGCAAGGAGTGACCCTGTCATGTACTTGGCTTAGGCCCGTGCATGGCAGTAAACCGGCAAAAGCCGAGGAAACCTAAGGTTTTAAAAATAATAATAAAACACTTTATTGCACACAAATTCACAAAACATTTACAGGGTAAACTTATTCTAAGGTGGGCAAAGGCGGCCTTATCGCTAAGAGCGATCTCTTCCAGACAACCTTCGGCAGAGGATATAGTACACTTGTACAGCTGCAGTGTAGCGCGCAAAAAAGTAAAATAGAATACGAGAAAAAAACATAAATAAAATATATATAAATATGTCGTAGCAGTGCACATACGGGTATTTTGCTAATCTACGCGGCCAAAAGTAGAATTTACAAACTGTAGATAATGTTGAATAGGACGACTACTTGAGCTAGGGCACAGTCCCGGGAACAATAACCCGTCCTTACCGGTCCGCTACCCGCACCAGTCGCGTCATACATTTAGTCGGAATTCGATTGTTCAACTTGTTGTTTGTGTCTGTTCTCGGCGCTCGTGCAAAAACATTAACTTTGAAGTTAAATATTAAATATATTGCGTAAACTTAAGAAGTGTTTGTGATGGATCCTGATGTAGCAGGTAATTATGCTGTATTTTAATAAGTTTTTTTGTTATTTTCAACATTACAAAGCTATGATATAACAATTTGAAAGTATCCACTTATTTGGGCGATTTTTCATTGTAAATATTTTATTTCGTCGTCTATTTGTTATACTATCAAGTTAGATCCTGCCATAATTCCTTATACAAATGAAAGTTTGAAGATGTGAGTAGTAAAAAATAAAAAATACTGCCGCGGATAAGCGCGGATACGTTTTGTTTTGATAATTTGAACTTATTTTGAGTAATGTACAAAAAAGTACTGTAATTCTTATAATTCTAAAAAAAAAATGTCTCTTTGTTTTAGGTTCACGAGGTACCTCTGGAGTAAGAGTAAATACATGTTTGATCGTGTGCAGAGCTATGATTTGCCTAATTTGGAAGAAAAACTCGATTCCCTCAGAAGCCATCTATTGTCTAGTGAAGATTACACAGAAGAACAAATTAAGACCCTGAAACGTAACTTTTCACACTTCAAATCACAAATTAAGCAAAGATGGCTAAAAGCACATAAGAAGGAGGACGTATTTCTCAAAATTAACCACTCGTGGCTTGAAGGAACGTTTGAGATACCCGCCATTTCACAAAATCGACCAGGACGGCCATCTAAGTTATTTAACGAATCGAGTGAAAGGACCAAGAGGAGGAAAACTGAAGAGGTTCGGTCTTTGTAGCACAAGATATTACTCGTATCATTCATGCAGCTCAGGTTGAATTGAGGAAATCCGGAAAAAGAGATGCTTCCGAAATACTTAAAGAGATCACCAGTACTCCAACTCGGCGTCAAAATATAAAAAGGCTTTTTCTAAGTCAACAAGAGAAAAAATAAGCTCACTTACTCCAATACAAGCATTGTCGATGTTTGTCGAAGCCGATCTAACTCGTCGACAATACGAAATAGTAAGACATACTAACAAGAAGTTCTTTCCTTGTTATACTCTGTTACAGAAAGCAAAACAAGAATGTTATCCGCCACCAGAATCATGCAGAGTAACGAGTACCTATGCTGAAACCGATTTACAACCTTTGGTTGACCATAGAGTTAGGCGTTTATCTATTTTCCTAGAAGATTCTAACAACATTAAAAGAACAAGAACGAGAGAGCTTAAAATTAATTTCAAAATGGGGACGTGACGGTTCACAGCAATCACAGTTCAAACAAAAGTTTGCACATGATGCAGACTCTGATTCCAACATATATTTTATTGTATGAGAAGCTTTAAAAGAAGAAAAATGCAGTGTTTTTTGCAAGAAACTATCACGCTTCTCATGCCTGGGTCAATGTCGATCCTTCAGAGAGCGCGGAAGAAAACTAGTAATAATGAAAAATAAACTCAACAGATAAATCTTTTTTTTACATAAAATTTACTTCTGTAAAATGTTATATAGTGAATATTTTATAATAAAACCTCCTTATAAATCACAAAAAATATTTTTTCTACTAAGTTATATCCTTTAGAAATAAATAAGAACATAAAATAATTTTGGCCGCGTAGATTGTCAAAATACCCGTGTGTACAGTGGGTCGTAACATCATCATCAGAATGGAGGGTGGGCGTTAGAAGAGTGGGCGTTAGAAGACAATAATGGCCGTCATTAGTATCACAATCATTTTATTTACTTCCACATAGTTTTTGTATCACGATTAGATAAAGTCACAGCATAAGGTTCACACTCACGGCCACTTTACGGTATTCGTAACGGTTACACAGTTTCTCGAAATCTAGCGCGCCTAAGAAAGCGCGAAGGGGCCCTCCACCACCCATGGTTCCTATATTCGAACCGAATCATCGGGACATGTGAACGTACTTGCTAGGTGCTCTTTTCCGATCACACTTTCTTGACGTCCCTACAAGTTATAGGTGAGCGACTATAGCACTCCTTGTAATTATTCGACACGTCCGCTCATGACGATGGTTCGCGGTAGACTGCCCGACTAGAACAGCAGTACACGTCCGCTCGACACGACGACTCTGTAGTGACTCCCCGACTTCACGCAGCTCTGGCCGTAGGCCACCTGACGTCGGAGCGATGCAACTTCATGACGGAAGTGATGTAACTTCATTTTATTTTCCGATTTGATCAATTTCTCTTCTTAATTCATAACTAACTCCGAAACGGCCATCCTGCGTGACACACGTCCTCGTGTGTTAATCTGAAACAATATACCACAGCACAGTATCCAAGTTCGCTCGGTCATTCCTGACCTAACATGAGACTCTATATAGGACTCTGCATGAGCTCTACATGAGCTCTACTTGCGACTCTACACGAGCCCTACTTGTGACTCTACACGAGCTCTACTTGTGACTCTACACGAGCTCTACTTGTGACTCTACACGAGCTCTACTTGTGACTCTACACGAGCTCTACTTGTGACTCTACACGAGATCTACTTGTGACTCTACACGAGCTCTACTTGTGACTCTACACGAGCTCTACTTGTGACTCTACACGAGTTCACATTACATCATGATAAATCAACTACTCCGACACGGTACACAGACCATTGACCAGTATTCACACACTATAAACAACCAAACTTGAAAATCCAATTACTCTTTACACGTCTGTCTTTACTATCACCTAAACGAGCGATAGCAACTCATGCCACTCTACTGAGTGACGATATCTCACAACCAGGCGTCACTACCACCTAAATCGAGCGGTAGCAACTCATGCCACTCTACTGAGTGACAATATCTCACAACCAGGCGTCACTACCACCTAAATCGAGCGGTAGCAACTCATGCCACTCTACTGAGTGACAATATCTCACAACCAGGCGTCACTACCACCTAAATCGAGCGGTAGCAACTCATGCCACTTACACCAAGTGACGATATCTCAACACAGTCGTTACTGCCACCTAAATCGAGCGACAGCAACTCATGCCACTTACACCAAGTGACGATATCTCAACACAGTCGCTGCTGCCACCTAAATCGAGCGACAGCAACTCATGCCACTTACACCAAGTGACGATGTCTCAACACAGCTAGCACACAAACTTTACATTTTAGTTGGTAGAATAGTGGTCCATGGGTTACAAATTTCTTCTACATCACTCATTTCTAATTCGTGTAGTTTGACTAATTCTACCGGAGTTCAACATGACTTAGATTCAGGTACAATGTCATGACCAAATACAAAGTCAACATGAAATCCGGGCCTCGACCGCATACCTGTAGTTTCTAAGACGAGCAGCATAAAAGTGGCTGCAGCCCCGAACACTACAAGTGCGCAGCTTCCTGTCAGAGTTGCTCCGAAACAGGTCAATTATAGCTTTCATTGCTCAATTAAATCAACCAACATTACACATCTACTACAAAGCACAACAGGCTGTAATATTCCTCCCCAAACTGCGGTTACGCTACAAAACAGTCATGAGTCACAACATCCCCTCCCGGGATGGCCACCATGGTCCACGACCACAAAACGACAGAGCACCCTGGCTCTCTCACACGGCCATTCGCCCGTTGAGCGTCGTCGCTCTGCCAGGCGGACCGCCAAACCTCGCACGCAAGCAGCCCCAACGCCGCTTCATCGCGCCTCGGCCGTAACGGGGTGAGCATGGCTCCCCCAACAGCTGGAGTCGCGAAACGCAGGACGCGCGTATTCGTGCGGTCCTGCTTATCCACCGCGCTCGATGCCACCAGTGCAGCAGCAACCAGAAGACTATCGCCTCCGCCATGCTTAGCTGGCGCCACCCGCCGAGCTTCAACGAGCCCTCTTTCCCGCTGCCCCTGCCCAAACTTCCGGGAGCAGGGGCCGCGGTAAAGAGGACCACGACGCCGCCTGAACGTCGTCCACCGCAGCCCGTGGCGAGGACCACGCCGCCCACCGCACTCTCCATGCCCCTGTTGGACATGGAGACGACACCGCCGCGGTCATACGCGGCGGTGTTAAACACCAACCCCAACTCGCCGCCGCACGCGCCACCGCGTCCGTCCCTCCGGACGACGCCCACGCCGTCGCCGTCGAAATCTGTGCACCTCCAGCCACCGCTCGCACCCGCGAGCAAAAAGATCCCGCCCATCGTGGTCGACCGGCTGCCTGACTGGCCCCACCACTTCCGTAAGCTGCGGGAGCTGCTGGGCCACGTCCCCAACGCGCGCCCGTACGGGAAGGGCGTCCGCTTCCTGGCGAGGACCGAGGAAGAGTTCCGGCTCTACCAGTGGTACCTCACCACCCTGGAGAGAGCCACGGGACTCTCCTGGTTCGCGTACGCCCCACCGGCGGAGCGCTCGTTGAAGCTGGCCATCCGTGGCCTACCCCTGGACACCGACGTCGCCGTCCTGGAAGAGGAGCTGCGCAACCGCGGCTTCGAGCCGACTTTCATCCGGCCCATCCAGGCTCGAGAGAGACCGGGCTGTTTCTTCTTCACGGAGATCCGTAGGACGCTGGGATTCCAGTGAGTCTACGAGATCTCCGAGCTCCACTACATGCCCGGCATCAAGGTCGAGGCGTGGAGGGGAAGAAGAGGTGCAGCTCAATGCCACCGCTGCCAACAATTCAGACACAGCAGTCACAACTGCCACCGTCCTGCAGCCTGCGTCCGCTGTGGCGAGTGCCACACTGCGAGCGAGTGTCCGCGTCCCCGGGACGCCCCGGCCACCTGCTGCAACTGCGGGGGACCGCACCCTGCAAACAGCCCCTCCTGCCCGGTGAAGATGCGTGAGCTGCGCAACACCAGGGCGGGCACCGCACCCACGACCGTGAGAAGACCGATTCCACCAGCAGTCTCCATCGTGGACCCCGGTAGTGAGCCGACCGCGCAGGGCTCACTCATGGCCGCGGCAAATGGCCCAGACGGGCCCAAGCCGAAACGCCTACGAATCCGCAGGAGAGCGAACCCTGCTCCCGTCGCTACCACCACTGCCGAGCCCATCGCCGTGGAACCCGTCCCCCCGCAGCCCTCTACGTCAGAGACAGCAGCCGCCGCCCCTCCCAAGGGGAAGAAGGCGAGGCCCCGAGCGGAGGCTCCCCCAGCTCCCTCCAGCGAGAAGCTGGAAGTCCTGGAGGAGACCATGCAGTTGCTGCATAACATCTTGGCCGCCATTCGCACACAGACCGACCCAGTGCCCATCATCGTGGGAGGCCTGGCATCGTTGCTGGGCCAACTCACCGGTGGGCACTGACTACCAACACCGGACTGGACCGGGGCTGCCCACATCCACTACTCCCCGTCGAGTAGTTAGGATCGTGGCCACCCCCCGGGGGATGAGTTGACGCTTCCAGTGGCAGTGGAAGCAGTCCTCTCCCCCCCTCCAGCCGCTTCGACACCAGCTGCCCCGGCGACGGAGCAGCTTCACCGGACCAGACACCACCGCTAGCTGACGGGCGCTCACTGGGCCTCCCCCAACGGGGAACCACCCGGTGGGCTCGACCTCGCTAGCGGCACCTCGGACTGACACTCCATCGGGCTCACGGAGGGGCGATCATCGCCCGCCGTGTCCCACCCCCGAGCCACGCCCGTTTTTGAATAGAAGAATAGAATAGAATAGAAAGGGGCCACGCCCCGCGAACGTCTCCCCGCGACGTGAAGAAACCCGACGACTCTCTCACACACACACAAATCATAAAGTCACGATGTAGCGACCAACACCTCGAAGAAATATTACCGCATTTACACAATTACCAATTCGGTATGATTCAATTCAATTCTTGATGAATGGCTTCTGTGTGATCACAATTCTGCCAGTATCACGTTTGTAGAAAATACACAATAGGGCAGAAATAAAAATATAATTGAACGAAGATTCGAAAGCTATTTAGGTATGTCCTCTTGCAAGATGTTGAGCGTGCTCGTCATTGACAGGCAAGTAGCTGTCATCTGTTGACATCCATAGAGATTGATGCCCTATAACAAAAAAGACATTCACATTTTACATTAAACATTCCAACAAAGACAAAATACAACAGACAATAGAATACAAAATATATTTATATACATATGAAGGAAGGAATGGGAATATATTAATATTGAATAATCATAATTTAATTTTATTGATACGAATAAATTTTACAAGGGAATAAACAAAAGAGGGGAAGTCAATAAGAGAGAGAAGATATTTTATGTGGGTAGGACGCGGGATATCTGGAGGTAGGACATCGTACAAAGAAAAAACAAGTTTGGGACAGTTAAAAAATATGTGATCCACCGAGCCTTCGTCTAAACCACACTCGCACAGTGAGTGATCACGCACCCTGATTTTCGCGAGGTGAACAGGAGTACTTGAGTGACCTAACCGACCAATTCGGTATGATCATCATTTAGAATGTTTTGCTCCAATTTTCTCACTAATGATTTACTCTGTTTCGGGCATTTTCCTAGCCTATTTCATTTAATCATAATCCAAATTATTTTACTTCGCAATGTTTACTTCACTTCATTACGATTTCCAATTTAACTAAATTTAACAAAAGACAACTTTCTTTTCAATTTTCTAAGTCCTAATTTTGTATGGGACCCTTTTTGCGACACCCCGACCACTATATTCGTTTGTATCCTATTAAAACTTCCCATATTTCAAATCAGGTAAAACAGATACGACTCACCAGGACTTATAAGAATTTCCAATAAAAAATCAACCACTGGTCTTGTGACATGGTTTAGGTCTTCAACAACACCAGCGCAGCAAGTTCGGCTGGTATACAACGCGTTGCTGTGATGAAGTCACTTTACATGGCTACAGCTCAGTCCGCGCCACTTGCATCGCCGCTTGCAATCCACCAGTTGCCGAACCACGTGCAAAGTTATGACATGAAACAAAATAATTCACTGTATTATTGTGACATGACTTTCTTTCAATCGGTTTAAAAAGATTTGATGAATGACGGTAGATTACAAAACACGTTACTAACTAACCTCCACCCGCTTGGAGTGAGAAAATATAACTTTTAGACCAAAATACAAAGATTTGACGATGATGAAAACAGATTGGAAAACGCGGTGTGATTGACATGGATTGTTTACGTCAAGATGGCGGGACCCCGCGGGGGATTACGGATCATGTAAGCAGAATTTAGTACAATATTTCTACTAATTTATACTTTCGTAAAAAAATTCTACACTCATACATTTTCAAAATATTGGACGAAGAAAGGGGTCCCGCCACTTTGATATCAAAATGGCGGGACCCCTATCGACATACCAAAAAACCAAAGGGCGTGATCCGAAACTGAACTTCCAAATTTTAGTACGAAATAGTACGGCTACGTTTCAATAGTTATAACTTATTAAAAACTGTTGTTACAATAAAAAAAAAACATTTAATTTACATCACAAAAGCGCCTGACAAAAAAAGACATTATAAGCGTAGTATCATTTGATTGCGCTTATAATTTATGTAGGCGTTTACAATTTATAAGACTTTTTCTTGCACTAAAAACAAATTCAATACTTAATGTACTATTTACAATTAAGTACACAATTCTTACATTAAACACATCAAGTTATTTCTCGTATTACTCCATATATTTATTTTTTTATCATAATAATACTATAAGCGGGTAAGTTTAAAAAAATATAGCAGACACACTTAGTTGCATTTTATCAGTGACAGGAAGCTTGTGCATTTTGTGCATAGTAGTGCTTATTGTTGAATAGCATTTTAGTTATTATAGTAACATACGTGAACTGTGTTTGTAACACAATCATGAAAAGAGGAAGAAAGCCCGCGGTGCCTTTAGATCAACAAAAAACAGTATTTCTGAAGTACAAGAAAGCTTTTGAAAACCGCCAATATCCTTCTAGTAGTGACCAAGTTTTTAGCCAGATGAGTGAGGAATTAGATTTTCGTATGACGCCAAAAAGTTTGTATTTATCACTAAAACAAAATTATGACTATTTTTATGTGGGTGATTCTTCAACACCTAAATCTGAAGATATTGAAGAAATCGCCAGGAGTGAGACAAATAGTTCTTCTACATCTTCGTCAAATACGAACCACGAGCATTTTACTTTTTATTTAGATATCTACGCTTGGCAAAAAATTCAGCCTATTGTTACATATGTAAAAAGAAATGATCCCAAAAAACCATCGTGTAAGTATCACAAGAAATGGTCTTTACCGAAACATACATGGGCTGAATTATTACGAGAAGAGTTGTGGAAGGTTACAAGGAAACCATGCACTTGGCGCTTTAAATCAATTGCTATAAAACCGCATGAATCCATAAAATGTTTTGGTAGCTGTAAAGAATGTAATGCCGAAATAGAAGTACATATACTTTTTCCCACAGAGAATATTGTAACCTGTAGATGCACAATAACAAATAATTATACTTCATATGTGCATGTGCGACCAAGAAAAATTAAATTGTCTCCCCTTAAACGTAAGAGTCTTAGTGAACAGTTAAAACAAGATTCAGTAGTATCTGTTCATCATACTTTGGCAGATTCTTTGATGGAAGAACATGATGTTGAACCTACTCATTTGCCAAAGCAAGGAACCCTGCGCCAAATTAAATATGAAAATAAGGCATCTGTCTTTTATGACCCTAATCCAACAATCGGGTTATGGATTATGGCGCACACGCCACCATACAATGACTTGATAAAATACATCTCATTGCATCCCCATTTCATAGTATATTACTGGCTAACAGCTCAGGAGTCTTATTATAACGATTATTTTAAAAAAAAATAGAGTAATCATGAGTCTAGATGCAACAGGGAGTATTTTAAAAGAATTTGGACCACGATTTAATATTATAACTACAAAACATCTCTTTCTATACGTATGTATGATTCAAACTTTACAGAATGAAAGCAGCTTACCGATCTTGCAAATGGTAACAGAGAGTCAAACTATGGATAATATTGCAAAATGGCTTAAGGCATGCTCGAAAAAGAATTTACCACCTAACGAAGTCGTGTGTGATGATTCATCTGCCCTAATTGGAGCTTCAGTACAGGCATTCACAAACTGTAAAACGACTAAAGAATATTTAGATGAATCGTTTAAATTACTAAACATGCTCGATTGCACATCTTCACAATGTTATACATATAAGGATCGATACAAGCCATTTCATAAAGATATTGCATAATCTGTCTTGTTTCAAAAATGCAGACCCACGGGTGGTTTTTTTTTTACATCAACTGTCTCAAAGAGATCAAAATGTGTCAAGAATATGAATCAGTTAAACAAATAGTCAAAGATGTAGTTACATTGTGTTTGGCTAAGTTTGTTGGATCTGAACAAGGCAAAGTTAAAAGAAGCGAGGAAGCAAGAATGCGTTTAAAAAGTTTACCCATATTTAAAAAAAATGAATGTTCTGAAAAAGCTATTGAAGCCGATGAATCAAATATAGAAAATCCTATTATGGAACCTGGAAAAGAGATTGCTAATGAAAAGATAAATTTAGAAGAAGAATATTTGCAAGAAGACGAAAGTGGTTCTAGAGTAAAATGGTTAATGGATCACATTAGCTCCGAGAAATTAATAGCTGAACTTGAAGACGAAGACGTTGATGGTACCGACAATTTACATTATTGTCCGTCGCTAATCGAACCATTGATAAGATATGTCAATCAACTTCCATTGTGGTCAAATGTTATGATGAAAATTTACAAAAGTAATAATGATATCCCCACGTCATCGAACGTGGAAAATTATTTTAAAAGTGTTAAACGGTATCTTTGCAATCTCACAACAAAGGCACATCGTTTACGTAATGACGATTTTATAATGCAACATCACACATTTATATCTAGAGCAACCAAAACAGCTATGAGTAATTTAGAATCTAATGCATGTAATGAGCCGAATAAACAAAAAAAAAGTGTTCAAGTCAATAAAACAAAAAAACCAGTTAACTCAGATATTGATTCAATTTTTTCAAACAATCCTTCATTTATTGAAAATTGGCGTGGCAAGGGAAGTAGAAATAGACCTGCCCCAAAGATTCGAAAACTAAAAGTTCCAATTCTATCTAATGGGTCTATTGTAAAATCAACCGATAACATATATTCAACAAATACATGTGCTTTTGACTCTTTGTTCCAGGCTTTGGCTGTTGCATACGTAGATAAATATAAAATAAAATGTAAGATCAATAACTTTGATAATATTTATTTTAGATTCGTTAAAGCACTTATCAATGATAATAAAAACACCAAAGATACATTGTACAAAATGAGAAACGAAATTTTGATGAAACATTTTAAAACAGAAACTACAGGTTCAAGTACGCAAGTAAGCTGTGAGTGCAATGTTGCTTATATAGTTGAAAATGTTTTGGCAGATATAATATACAGCGCAGAAGTTATAAAGTCTTGTTCTGAAAATTGTGTTCTCAATGCCACCAAAAGAAAATGTGGATTTCTGCCTCTTGATTTAAATATAATACATAAAAAAGGTCTTAATGCTCTCAACGAATCAGCTGAAAAAATGATAGATGATAATATCACAACTTGTGGGCAATGTAATAGCGTTAAGACTATTTCCTACTCTTTATCGAATGTAATATTTTTTGAATTTTGTAACAATGAACCAATTAATATCAACGAGATACCAAGGAATCTAAAATTAAGTAATAAATATTATCATTTATTATCAGTGATAGAATACATACCGGCAATTTCAGAACAAGGCATAGGACATTATAGATCTAACTGTATCAGATTTCCAGGACTGTGGGAATGTTATGATGACATGAAAAGCAGAATCACTAAAAGTCAGACCTTTATGATTCCACACTGTCTAATGTATGCTGAAAAATGATTCAGGTAACTCGCAATCATTATTGTACTGTGATTATTATGACATGTTTAAAAAATAAATACTTTTATGTTATTGTTAAATTTTATTTGTCACCTGTAACAACAACTACAAAATAAGTAAATAGTGAGCGTCAGGACCCCTGGACCAAGTGCGATATTTTATGTTTGGAACCTGTCAAGATTTAGTACCTTTTTGGTACTATTTGGTACCTATACTAAATTATTTAGTACCTCGGCGATTGGTGAAAAACCATGAAAAGAATGTGGCCAGACATTCTGACGTCACGTTGTTTATTTTTTTTTAACATAGTTGGAGACAATATATAAAATATTTAGTACCTTAACATAAATATTTTTTTGAAATTGTACGGCGTCCCATGAAAAAGTTACGGACGAATGAATTTTTTCAGGAAGCAAAACTTGTTACGCCATACTCCCGGACCAAGTGCGATATTTTATGTTTGGGAACTCTCAAGATTTAGTACCTTATTGGTGCTATTTGGTAGCTATGCTAAATTAGTAGTTAGTACCTCGACGATTAGTCAGTGTCCAGATAACCTAACAGCAGTATGTCTGCCTGCATCCTTTTCATGATTTTTCACGAATCGTCGAGGTACTAAATAATTTAGTATATATACCAAATAGTACTAATAAGGTACTAAATCTTGACAGTTTCCAAACATAAAATATCGCACTTGGTCCGGAGGTATGGCGTAACAAATAAGTTTTGCTTCCTGCAAAATTCATTCGTCCGTAACTTTTTCATGGGACGCCGTACAATTTGAAAAAAAATATCTACGTTAAGTTACTAAAAAGGTATTAAATATTTACAAATAAATAATTAACATATTGTCTCCAACTATGTAAAAAAAATGTGGTCCAGACAACCTGACGTCAGAATGTCAGGCCACATTCTTTTCATGGTTTTTCACTTATCGCCGAAGTACTAAATAATTTAGTATAATACCAAATAGTACCAAAAAGGTACTAAATCTTGACAGTTTCCAAACATAAAATATCGCACTTGGTCCAGGGGTCCTGGCGCTCACAATAAATAAGTAATTCAATTGGTCAAGTCTCTTTTGTATTCTGCTACTTGGCGATCTGTTGTTTAACAATGAGCCAATTTTAGGTCTGACTTGTAGTCTGATATGGTTTACTTTATTTAGAAGGGCATTCATCAATGCCACTTCCATTACATATTGTCGAATCTATTTACTAGATTAGGGACACTATGTCGTTTTAGTCTGGAGTGGAGTAGGCTGCCAGTCATTTCTAGCTGTGTCGCTAATGGATTGATATGGTTAGAGAGTCTTGTTTGGTATTTCCGGCTAAATTGTGAAACTTCTTGTTTAACAGTTCTAATGTTGAGGTCAGCATTGATAAAGTTGTTGCAAATATATTGTGGGATATTAAGCATAGTTCGCATTGCCTTGCTTTGAAATATTTCCAGAATTTCTATATTACTATTACTAGCAGTGCCCCAAAGCTGAATACCATATGTCCAGATTGGTTTAAGTATGCATTTGTAGATTGTCATTTTACTGGAATTCGACATTTGTGAATTTCGACCTATTAGCCAGTACATGTTTCTTAAGCGGGTATCCAGTTGCTTCCGTTTTGTCCATATGTGTTTTCTCCATGTGAGGCGCCTGTCTAGGTGAATTCCAAGGTATCTTGCGTCGTCTGATTGTGGTATTGTTTCATTATTCAGTAACACTGGTGGGCAAGTTTGCCTGCGTAGAGTAAATGTAACGTGGGTAGACTTGTTCTGATTAGCCTTAATACGCCATAGGTTTAACCACTTCTCAATTTTCGTCAGGTGCTTTTGGAGATTGTGTGAGGCCAACGTTGGATTATCATGGACAGATAGAATTGCTGTATCATCAGCATAAGTAGCAGTGGTTGTGTTAGTATCGACAGGCAAGTCAGCAGTAAAAAGCAAATACAACACAGGTCCAAGTATGCTTCCTTGCGGCACTCCGGACTCTATAATACTGAGTTGAGACTCTTCAGAGCCACACCTGACTTCAAAGCATCTCTTATACAGGTAAGATTTTATTATGTGAAAAAGTGAGTGCGGCAGCAATTTCTTAATTTTAAAGAGTAATCCATCATGCCACACTTTGTCAAAAGCCTGACTAATGTCCAGGAATACCGCTGAACAATACTGTTTATTTTCCAGGGTTCTACTTATAACATCCACCAGTCTATGCACCTGTTCTATGGTAGAATGTTTCTCCCTAAAACCAAACTGATGAGTTGGAATTATGTCGTTTAAATGGTCCCTCATTCTATAGAGTATGATTTTTTCAAATAGTTTCCCCGGAATTGACAACAGACTTATGGGTCTGTAAGAAGAGGCTTCGTGAAGTGGCTTGCCGGGCTTGTGAACCATGATGACTTGAGCGATCTTCCAATGGTTTGGGAAATAGGATATTCTGAGGCAAGCATTAAATATCGCCAAAAGTAGGAGAATCCCCTTCCTAGGTAGTTGCTTGAGCAGAGTAGCATCAATTTGATCGTAGCCCGGAGATTTGCCCAGTTTTAGGTTTCGGATTTCGTTACTTATTTCGTTCGGAGTTACACTTCTCAATGGCATACACATTTGATCAGCTGAGGTGAGGTAGGAATGTATTTTAGCATCGTGATCGGGATTGGTACTGGGGAACGGTATAAACACGGATTCCAAATGTTTCGCATATTGTTCAGCTTTGTCAGCATCGGACCTCGCCCATACTCCATCCTGGGAGCGTATAGCTGAGTTATGATTTTGCGGGCGCTTGAGTTTCCTAGTAGCTTTCCAGAGTGAGTAATTTGTTATTTTATTAGGTGTTAACTGTGCCAGTTGAGATTGTAGATCTTCATTGTTCAGATCTTTTATTAGGTTCTTCAGTTCATCAGAAGCTTTATTGAAGGCCTTTTTGTCTTGCGGATATCTGGAGTTATGCCATTTATTTCGCAGCTTTCTGCGACGAAGTACCATATCTTTAATAAATTTAGGATATTGATGTTGCTTAGCCTTCAATCGTGGTTTTTGAGGTGTCGCCTCGTTTGCTGCTTTATGGATTATTATAATTATTATATTATACTGGGTGCTAGTGACATCGTAACGAATACTGAGAGGGATGATTCAGACCATGATTCTGAGTTAATATCTAGTGGAATTTTCCGTCGCAAAATTCATGAAATTTTGAGTTTTGTTTTTAATTATTTTCAATTCCATATTGTGCTTTTAGCTGCATAGAACCCAAATTTCAATAAAAAAAACAATAATGACAAATTATCGAAAATTTTCGATGTAATGGAGACAACAGCTGCTCGAACGGGTCAACGGCCACACGCACCGCGCGCCGCGCGCCCCGCTCCGCGCGCCCCGCGCCGCACGCCGGCGGCGGCGCGGCGGCGGCGCGGCCTACAAAGTAGGCACTACGAACCGATCCTATTTCTTTCTCTGTCTATCGTAAATTATAAATTTATTTTATTCTTATTCTTAAATGGACGGATAATCAACAGGCATAAAATTTATGGAATACACGTCAATTTTAAGCAGAAATCTAAAACAACCGACAGAATTAAGTTACCAGCGAGATACCTTTTTGATTCGACCGGGTTATTCATTCATTTACTCATAGGAATCGGGGCCATTATCTACCTAAAACAGTTGAAACAGTAAATAATTATATTCTTTGTTGTCATTAGAATAACTAACAACCAACTAACACAACCACCACAGATTAGGTAATTAGTTACCTACTATGTCAACCATCCACCAACTTAGTATGTAAGTACCTACGCAAAACCTCGCTACACAAAAATCGAGCGAGATCGCGTCTAGAATTGGGCGGACACTCCGCCAGAGTGTTGCCTATCGATATTCTATCGATACCTAGTTAAAAAAAACCAATAGTAGGTACCTATCGATAGATCTTTTAGATCAATACCCATTATTGTTACAAAGCAAGACCTATCGGTACTATCGCTAGTATCGATCTAAATGTACTATCACTACTTTCGATAGTTTAGACAATTTTCAAGTTCAACAATTGATAATCTACCTATCGATAGTTCGGCAACTCCGCCGCGTAGGCAATGTCGGCATCTTCAAAGAAAAAAATTGTCCGAGAGGAGTGATCTTATTTTTCTTGTTACATGTTGGTACCGAGGTACTAAGTACATACTAAGTTATTCGTGTTTTAAATCTCATTGTTAAATCATCAGTAAAGAACTAATAAAACCTATCCTGTTCTGTGTACAATATTCATGTAACGGCTACGTGCTTACATAAGTACCTAGTAGACGGGAGCAACGACTTAACGTACCTTCCGAAGCACGGATCATTTTACTTTCGGACTATCAGGTGATCAGCCTGTAACGTCCCACCCAAAGGCCTTATAAACAGATTTTTGTGATATGTCCCCACCGGAATACGAACCCGGACCCTCCGCATCCCATCGCTCAACCACTGGACCACATAGGCCAAGAAGGTTCTAAGACATAATTAAAGGATCCTGGGACGCAAGACCTCCGAGTTAGGGCTTGTTTGATCTGTCTTGATGGATACTCGGACGTGAATAGCCTCACGGATCAAGGGCAACGCGCGCCAATAAAGTAGGCATTACGAACAGATACTAGGTATTTCTTTGAGTTGATAGGTATCAAGTGAAGTTTCCTGTCGCAAAATTCATAAAAAAATTAGATTTTTTTTCAGTCCCATATTGTGTTTTAAGCTGCATAGAACGCACATTTAAAATAAACAAATAAAAATTACTAATTATTAAATTTTATCAATGTCATCAATAATAATAGTAACGTATCTACAACTTCAGCTATGCGCAGGTGAATAGCCGGCGCACGGGTCAAGGGCAACGCTCGCCAATAAAGTAGGCATACGAACAGATACTATTTCTTTCTCTGTCACTTGCACCATAAACATACTTCTCTCTCTCTGTCTAGTCGTCGGCTCGACTCGGCCGCGGCCGGCGCGTCGTCGGCGCGCCTTTGATGCTTTGCGCTAACGCCGCCGCGCGCTTCCGCTCAGTCGAATACTAAGCTTGACCCGAATCGCGTGATGTTTTTCGAGGATATCTTTTTCGTGTTTGTGAGTGTTTTGTGTTTGTTTTATTCTGTAAATGAGTAGTGTCGACTATGATGATAGATCATAGACCATTTACTGCACAAAAGTATGGAAGATTGTTGATGTTTATTAAAGAGCAAGGTGTTGTGTTTGTTGGCAACCCAACTACTTTTTTATATTATTTTAATATGGCAATAATTGTATCTCTCTCTCTCTGCTACGAACCATTACAACAACCACATTGTGCTCCTCAATTAATTAACAATAAATATTAATTAACAGTAATAACCAGTGCGTGTTATTGAAGTAGTGCATTAGTGGACCCACAACAGTGCTACAATCCAACAAATATTTAAGTTCGGTGCACCTAGTACCGTACATATGGTCCTTCGAAGAAACAGCGGCCTGTGAGTGGTGAAGCAGCGATCTGCGCGAAGCGAACACGCACGCACTTTTTGGTGTATTACTGCGAGTGAGGCGATTTTTCCAGCACAATAGCAGGAGCGAAAAAAGAAGATTGGAGGTTTGGAGTGCGAAACATTCAATAATTATCATTCCTCTCCCGAAAATAATTATACAAAGCCATCAAGAATTCAGGATAGACGAAATAAGAAGCCATTGGCCTATTCAAATTTCGCCGCGAGAAGTGCCACGCCCACGAACGAGCTCTACGACCAATCACGGAACGTTACATCACACTGCAGTTGGTACTACTGGATTCCCGCCACGTCGCATCGCATCGTGCGTCCGAGTTCCAGTCGAAAATTTTCACTGACGCCATTTTGTATCGTATTGTTTACAATAATCACGTACATTTCGATTGAAATTTTAATTTACCAATATTATTCTGTAATTTCTAATTTAAAATACTTAGTTACCATTAGCATTAAGTTTAATAAGTGTAACAAACCATGGCAGAAGCTGATAAGATGTGTGAAAGCGAAAAAAGTGGAAATTACGTATTGCAACGTGGTTATCTAAAAGCCACGATTACTCGTTTATATAAAGACGTGCAGGATGGGAACTTAGGTGAGTGGACAACTGCAATGTTACATTTAAAAAGGGAGCGTTGTACAAAGGCCTTCGAAAAGTACGAGGAATATAATACCAGAATTTTATGTGAAAAAGGTACAGACGAGGAGAATGTAGGGGAGTGTGAGACAAAGTATTTCACCATTCTTTCTTGTTTAGAAAGCGAGTTAAGCAGACGATCTACCACGAATCACGTGTCACACCCTCCTACACCAACTCAGAGGCATGCGAAGCTGCCAATTATTGAAATTATGCCTTTTCACGGTAAATATTCCGAGTACACGACATTTCGCGAAATGTTTAGGTCTCTCATTGAAAATGATCCCACGTTAGGTGATGTAGAAAAACTACATTATTTACGCTCATTTCTAAAAGGTGAATCATTCGATATTGTTAAAAATCTACCCTTGATAGGCGCTAGCTTCATAGAAGCTGTCAAATTGCTCGACGAGCGATATAATAACAAATATAAGATTGTAAATGAACACATCTCCCATTTACTTGATTTATCAATCATCACGAAGCCTTCACCTGCGAACATTAGGCAGTTTGTATCGTCAATAAAACAAACGTTAGCTGCTCTAAAAAATCTAGGTGCGAAAATAGATGAGTGGAACCCGATTTTAATGTGCATTTTCACACGCAAAATAGATACCCAGTCGTCTCATGCCTATCAACTGGAACGGGACGCGAAGGAGGACCCAACGGTGACTCAATTTCTGGGCTTCTTGGAAAAGCGTGCATTAGCTATGGAGAATGCAGGCTCCCCATCAACTACAACAAAGGCGATCAACGCGGTGACGAGGGAGAAGCGAGGATGCATTTACTGTAAGTCTGAAGAACATAAACTTTTTACTTGCAAAATATATAAATTACTGCCTTCAGCAGACAGAATAACTTTTGCTCAGAAAGCCAAGCTGTGCAACACTTGCCTGAACTTGCATACTGGTAAATGTAAATTTCATTTCCGATGCAGTGTATGTAAAAAGGCCCATCACACACTGCTGCATCGAGACGAGGACAAAAAGGAGCCAGTAATTATGATGTCAGGCACTAATTCAAATGTTTTGATTCCCACAGCTCGAGTAAAATTATATGCACGAGACGGCCGAGAAGTCCATATAAAAGCCATTTTGGACTCTGCTTCTCAGGCGTCATTAATTACAACCAAGGCGATTGAAGTCCTGGGTCTGACACCTAACGAAGACTCTACTAATATTATAGGTGTCACGAATAACAAAAACAAAATCAAGTACTCTGTCTCCCTTGACATTTATTCATTAAAAACGCCATACACGACTTCCATTAACTGTCATGTAGTCGACACCATAACATGCCAATTACCACAGATCAGGATTGAACCATCAACTATTGATATTCCCCCATACCTCCAGCTGGCCGATGATGAATATTATAAACCATCTGACATACATATGTTAATAGGGGCGGACGTGTTTTTCCAGGTGCTGCTTCCGGCGGAGGTGAGCAGCAAGACGCCGAGCTTTGCTGCCTGCGCTCACTGCGCGGCCCCGCCGCCGCGCACGCAGTCAGCGCGTCTCCTGCCGCCGTCGTCTGAGCAGACCAGCGCGTCGCAGCCAAGCCAGAGGGAGGAGGGCGTACCTTGTATACTTAATACACAATTTGGTCATATTATTGGAGGCTGTTTGCCTCACCAATCTGAGGTAACGAATGTTGTTTCACTTTTATGCACAAAATGTTCTTCTGATGTAGAGACATCTATCGCAAGGTTTTGGGATAGCGAAAAAGTGCCAGAGATCTTTACTGAAACACAATCTGAGCATGATATGGTAGAAAAGCATTTTCAAAAAACTGTAAAATTGGAGAATGATAGGTTTACAGTAGATTTACCTTTGAAAGTGCCGATACATGACATTAATGCGACTCTAGGGGACTCCTTTGATTTGGCGCTATACCGATTTTTAAATCTTGAAAAGAAGCTTCATAAAAATATTAATTTGTTGACAGAGTACCAAAACTTCATCCACCAATATGTGGAATTGGGCCATGCACATTTTGTGGATTTTAAATCATTAAATTTTAACACAGATCCACTCTACTTCCTTCCCCACCACGCGGTAATCAATGAAAGTAGTAAAACAACACGAACTCGCGTTGTATTCGATGGATCTATGAAAACGAAAAAGAAGGTTTCTCTCAATGATATCTTACTCAATGGTGGGGTGGTACAGAGGGATCTTTTTGAAATAATTTTATTATACAGAATTGGAGATTTTACGTTCAACACGGATATCAAAAAGATGTTTAGAAACATTCTAGTCAACCCTGAGCATGCATCATTGCAGAACATCTTATGGCGTGATCAACCTAATCAGCCTATTAACATTATTCGGCTAGATACCGTTACATACGGCCTAAAAACCTCGAGTTACCTCGCCACACGATGTCTGCTTGAACTAGCGAACTTGCACGAAACCAGCTTTCCTTTAGCTTCATTTATCATTAAAAACTGTGTGTATGTTGATGACATTTTGTATTCAAGTTCAAATTTATCCATTTTATTGGAAGCGAAGGCACAGCTTGCAGGTTTGCTTAGTTTGGGTGGCTTCGAAATGCATAAATGGTCGTCTAATTGCGAAACTATTTTGGCTGACATACCCATGGAAAAAAGACAGGTAGATATTATGATCGAACTGCAAAAAGAAAATTATAGTATAAAAGCTTTAGGTTTGACAATTGACTCTAAAAAAGATTGTTTCATCATAAAGTCTCCCGAAAGCCTGTCTCGAGCGGTAACAAAGCGACAAATTCTAAGTCACATTGCTAGCTTTTATGACCCACTAGGTTTCATTTCACCTATCATTGTTAGGGGGAAGGCGATTATGCAAAAGTTGTGGTGCGAGAAAATAGGTTGGGATTCCGACCCACCGCAACAGCTAAAGGGTGAGTGGGCTGACTTTGCAAGCAGCTTAGCCGCTATGAAACCAATTCTTTTAGACAGGAACATACAGGTGCCGAGCGACGCAAAAGCCGTGCAACTCGTTGGCTTTGCCGACGCTTCAAGCAGCACAGGCTACGGTGCCTGCTTATACTTACGAGTAGAAGACAAATCAGGTAATGTTACCATGTCCTTACTCTGTTCGAAGTCCAGAATAAACCCACGCACGAAGTCACTAACAATCCCACGTCTTGAGCTTAATGCTAACTTGTTATTAGCACGACTTGCACGTAAAGTGTATGATACACTGCAAATAAAACTCAAAATTGATGACGTTTATTTATTTTCTGACTCACAGATAGCTTTGTCGTGGATTTATACAAATGTAATAAAATTACAAGCTTATATATCGAACAGGGTAAGAGTCATTCAACAGTTGACCAAGAGATGGCGCTGGGGCTACGTCGACACACACGAGAATCCCGCAGATTACATCAGCCGAGGTCTGGACCCGCGAGAACTTCCTTCCTGCAGTATGTGGTGGGACGGGCCAGATTTTCTGAAACAAAGGGAGTACATATTTAATGCTAATATACCTAAAAATACGGAGAACTTACCTGAGTTGTGTGACGTCGACCGCGAAGCTCCTCCGCGCGGCAACGACGATGCTCTTACCGTCCCCTCCGCCGACGTGGTCCTCTGCACCCTGAAAGAAAAACAAATTTTTCAGTTAGTAGAAAAATATTCAGATTTGAATAAAATGACGCGAGTTTTAGCATACGTCATACGCTTCTGTAACAATTGCAAGCCAGGTAATATTAAATCTCGATCGAAACACATATCGAGCGACGAATTAAGGCAAGCGCTAGGTATATTGATTAGGCACGAACAAGAATATTATTGTAAGGACGAGATACGTGCACTGCATAAAGGTGAGAACGTCAAAGGCTCTCTGAAACCTCTACACCCTTTTATTGACGATACAGGCTTGTTACGTGTAGGAGGAAGGCTTCATAACTCTGCAGTACCTTACAACCAAAAACATCCTATTATATTGCCCAAAGGTTCTAAAATAACCAACCTTATAATATACCATGAGCATCTTAGAATGCTTCACGCTGGCCCTAAGCTATTGTTATCACAATTAAATCAAAAATATTACCTCGTTAATGGTTTGCGCCAAATCAAGAAAATAACATATTCATGCTTACCTTGTTTCAGGATGAAAGCAGCTTGTGCAAAGCAGCTGATGGGTTCGCTGCCTAAGCAGCGCGTAACCGCCTCCCGAGCTTTTCAAGTTGTCGGGATAGACTTTGCTGGGCCGGTACAAATTAAAAATTCTAGAGTCAGACGAGCATTAGTCACAAAAGGTTACATTTGCGTATTTGTTTGCTTTATTACAAAAGCTATACATTTAGAAGTGGCTTCTGACCTATCTACAGACACATTCTTAGCGTGTTTTAAGAGATTTATCTCACGACGTGCTATGCCCACTGAAGTTTTTTGCGACAACGGAGGTGCCTTTAAAGGCGCGGCTAACCATCTAGCTGACTTGTACAAGCTTAACAGCTCAACGAGCCATCAAACACAGGTGCAAAATTATTCATCACAAATTGGTATCAAATTTAACTTCACACCTAGCTACTCGCCCGTGTTTGCTGGCCTCGCTGAAGCTGCAGTGAAAAGCATGAAGTATCATTTAAAAAGAACACTGCAAAAGAGTATACTTACTTACGAGCAGCTTCATACGGTTATATGCCAAATAGAGTCGATATTAAACTCACGTCCGTTAATGCCCGTGTGTTCATCGGATTCCTCTGATTTCAGTTACCTCACGCCGGGTCATTTTATTGTGGGTTGTCCACTCACCTCGTATCCTGAGCCAGACATTTCAGAAGTCCCTAGTAATAGGCTTAAATTTTGGATAGTAGAAAATATGAAACAATCCTTCTGGAAGGTATGGCACAGGCAATATCTAAATGTTTTACAATCTAGACCAAAATGGCGTGACGATTTACCTAACATTTGTGTAGGAAAAATGGTATTATTGAAAGAGGCGAACTCTCCACCTCTGTATTGGCCACTGGCGCGTATTTCTAAGGTTTTTCCTGGCAACGATGGCAAAGTGCGAGCACTTGAGGTAACCACCTCCAATGGTAAAGTATATAGTCGCTCACTTTCAGGTATATGTTTATTACCCTTCGACTAATTCTTTCTTCGACTATAACTCGAATTTATCTGCTTTTGCCATCTATGTTACACTATAATTTTAAGTTTAAAAATATTTTATACTTCTATAAGTTAAGCTACAATAAGTACGAAAAAAAAAACATTCCTAAATTTTATATTTACTTATTGTCTACTCTTATTGTATTAACAAATATTGACTTACCTTTTTTACAAATAAGTATGTGTTGTACTTAATAAAGATACATATATCAATAGCTCTATGTGGTAACAGATTATGTTAGAGCTCTCTATTTTTTCACACATTTATTTTACTTACCTTTACTTGTCTTTGATGTGTGCATTTCATAATAATATGTGTATACCTTTATGTCATTTAAAACTACATGCTTATTCTTATAATATTTGATTATGAAAATGGTTAAGTTTCATTTGAATTGTGAACATGATTTAAGTACATTTAAGTGCCTATATTGATAATGTAATATACATATAACTAGGAAAATGTTAGTACGTAGGTTCGCATTCCGTGGGGCGCAGCATGTTGGCAACCCAACAAATTTACTTTTTTATATTATTTTAATATGGCAATAATTGTATCTCTCTCTCTCTGCTACGAACCATTACAACAACCACATTGTGCTCCTCAATTAATTAACAATAAATATTAATTAACAGTAATAACCAGTGCGTGTTATTGAAGTAGTGCATTAGTGGACCCACAACAGTGCTACAATCCAACAAATATTTAAGTTCGGTGCACCTAGTACCGTACAGTGTTTGTGAGTGCGTGTGATACCTACCTACCGCGGAGGAAACGCGATGTTGCATACCTACGTGACGTGACATGTTCTAGGGTACCTACCTAGGTACTTCATCCGAAGGAATAACAATTAAGGTAAGGCAAGAGTAGGGTTTTTATTGTTAATAAGTTAGGAACGTTTTAATAACTGGTAGGTAGGTACCGTGCGTGAAAAATCGTGGCAGTAGGTGTTCTACTTCAACAAACTCAACATTTTTAAACGTTGCACCACTAAGCATCTAAATACAAGAGAATGAAAACTCCTACCTAGATACAACATCGTATCACGCACGCACGCGTAACGTAGCCGTGCGTAGGTTTAACGTCTGTGTGCCGCGTTGTTCGACTTACATTGCGGCACAGTAAAAAATCAAAATCTTAATTAAACATTTGCAACAAGAAAAACACCCACCATCGTTTTTAGTACAATCAAATAGGCGTTCCATTTTTTTTTTCGTTACGATGTCCCTAACACCCTGTATATAGCTGCAAACCCACTGACTGACTGACATAGTTGTTCTCCCAGAAGGAGTGTCGGGGGGTGAAAATTATGTATGGGGAGTGTGATCGGGACTTCCCAGTGAGTATGGGAAAACTTTCAGATCTTGGAAAACTGCTCCGCATCAGGGAGACACCCTACGGCCTGGCGCAACTATCGCACCTGGAACGTTTCTTTTTTCACAAAACCTATTTAAATCTTAGTCAAATTTTATTGTGGGTGAAAAAAAACAAAATGGCGGAAAAACAAGATGGCCGCCATACAAAATTTTGTTTTTTCAGAAAATGTCTCGGGGGTAAAATCTGTGTATGGGGTTGTAATCGGAACGACTGGTTGAGTATGAAAATATTTCTCGATCTTCGAAAACTGCTCCGCATCAGGGCGGCACCCTACGGCCTGGCAAAACTATAAAACTTAGAGCAATTTTTTTTTCGTGCAACATATTTAAATCTTGGTCAAATCCAATCGCCGGCGAAAAAAAATCAAAATTGCGGAAAAACAAGATGGCCGCCATACAAAGTTTTGTTTTTCTGGAAAATTCCTCAGGGTTAAAAAAATGTATGAGGGATTTGATCGGAACGTTACGTAGAGTATAAAAATGCTTCCGAATGTTCAAAAACTGCTCCGCATCAGGACGGCACCCTACGGCCTGGGAAAACTATCGCACCTGGAACGATTCTATTTTCACCAAACCTAATAAAATCTTGGTCAAATTTTATCGCCGGTAAAAAAAAATCAAAATGGCCGAAAAACAAGATGGCCGCCATACAAATTTTTGTTTTTACAGAAAATGTCTCGGGTGTAAAAACGATGTATAGGGGTGTTATCGGAACGTCATCTTGGAAAACTGCTCCGCATCAGGGAGACACCCTACGGCCTGGCAAAACTATAGCACCTAGAACTTTTTTGATTTCACGAGACCTACTTTAGTCTTGGTCAAATTCTATCTCGGTAAAAAAAATGGCGGGAAAACAAGACACGCGAGCAGCTTGCTGCGAGCGAACCACGCGACATCTAGTTCTATTATACATCTCTATGGCATTATCTATGTCGTCAGCAGTGGCGGATTTACAAATTTGCCGCCAGTAGGCTATTCAATTTTTGCCGCCCCTACTGACCTCTAAATTTCAATACGCTAGTTTAGTTCACAATCAAATTAATTAGTACTTTTATTCTGTTAATAAAATTGCAACTTTCGGATTTGTATTCTATCGTCCTCATTACATCGGCTTTTTCCCGTTATTAATATGATTGTGAAGTAAGTTGTGTCAGTTTCTAGATTTTTTTACAGCAGTCGATTTAGTAAAGTGTATACTGTTGAGCTAAAACAGCAGCATGTAAGTACTAATTGATAGATAGATAGATAAAATACTTTATTGAGCACAATGGACACAAAATACAGAGATAAGGACAACATATACAGAAAAGCACAACAGGCGGCCTTATTGCTCATGCAGCAATTTCTTCCAGGCAACCTTTGGGTACAGGAAAATTTTGTACAAGTATAATAATAGCGGGTTAGTGCATTCTAACAAAATAAATAATTAAAAGAACAACCTACATAAAATAAGTACATTTAACTACATATATATATATATTATACATAAATATATAAACTATACATAAATATATAAACTATATATATATATATATATATATATATATGACTATTATACATAACTAAATAATTATACATACATATAATAACACTATGGAAAAAGGAAAGATGGTTTACATAAAAGAGGAGGAGCCAGAGTTCACAAAGTGCGCCTTTACTTGTCCTTTAAATGACTCCAGCGATGGTGCCCGCCTGATACACTCAGGTAGCAGATTCCATAGCCGGATAGCTCGCACCGTAAACGATTTATCAAAGAAATTTGAGGAGTGGGACGGGAGTTGAAGGGAAAGGTTGTTAGAGGACCGTAGGTTGCGGTCGAGTGTTGAGGAGTGGAGAACGAATCGGTCCTTAAGGTAGGAAGGAGTATTGGGAAGAGAGAGGACTGAGTACAAAAGGGAGAGGATGTGACAGTCTCGCCGACGGTGTATAGGCAGCCATTTAAGTTGAGAGCGGTAGTCAGAAACATGGTCAAACTTACGCAGGCCGAAAATAAACCTAATACAGAGATTCTGCAGTCGCTCAAGCTTGTTCAAAAGTTCCACTGACAAATCGGGATAAGAGACGTCTGCATAATCCAATATAGGTAGTAGCAGAGTCTGTGCCAAACTGATTTTGGTTCTGGTAGGCAAAAAGTTTTTTAGCCGTTTCAGTGAACTGTACGCAGCAAACACCCTCCTACTGACCTCGGCCACCTGTGGTTTCCACGACAAGCACCCGTCAAACACAACCCCCAGATTCTTCACTGTGTCACTGTAGGGAACATGGCTCCCGTCGAAGAGTATAGGAGGAAGTGTAGCAAAGTCAATTCGCGATATATACCAGTGGCTACCGACGATTATTGTCTGGGTCTTAGTTGGATTGACTTTTAGCCCATGACAGCGACTCCATTCAGAAATGCACTTGAGGTCCCTGTTGGTTCTCTCAATTGCATCCGGGAGATTATTTATAGGAGACTGTGTGTATATTTGTAAATCGTCTGCATACAAATGATAGGAAGAAGAGAGTGGAAGAGTGATAGAGTTAATGAAAATAGAAAATAGGAGTGGAGACAACACGCCACCCTGCGGAACACCAGCAGAAGTGTCACACCACGTAGAGAAGGTTTCTTCAACACGTATGCGCTGCCGGCGCCCACACAGGTAACTACGAAGCCAATCAACAACTGCCGGAGATATGTTAAGAGAATACAGCATCGCCAGTAGGATATCATGGTCAACCGTATTAAACGCGTTGCTGAAATCCAGCAGCGTCAACACAGTCAGCTGCTGATTCTCCATTCCTAGCCGAATATCATCGGAAATCTTAACCAGTGCAGTAGTCGTGCTATGACCGGGGCGGAAACCAGATTGGAGTGGGTTTAAAAGGTTGTTCAAGGTAAGGAAACGAGTAAGTTGATTATGAACCAGCCTTTCAAGGACCTTGGAGAGGAATGGTAGGATGGATATTGGGCGATAGTCGGAGAAGGAATTAGGATTATTTTTTTTAGGGAGCGGGATAATCTGTGCTTCCTTCCATGCGGTTGGAAACACACCCGAGGAGATGGACTTATTTAGGATTTTGGATATAACCGGAGAGAGGATGTCAATGAGGGGAACGATCATATTACGACCAATGCAGTCACTTCCTGTCGCATTCGAGCTAATGGCGAGTATATTCCTCTTAACATCACTAGCAGCAAATTGAGTAATGAAAAAAGGTGGAAAATTGGGAGTTGGCAGTGACGAAAGGTGATTAAGGGTACAAGTCTTTGTGCCACTGTCAATGAAGGAAGAAGATGAGAAGTGTGCATTTAGGGAATTAATGTCAATATTGGTGAGAGGTGAGTTATTACGTGACTTGCCAACCCCCAGTTTCTTAAGAAACGACCAGACTTTAGCTGGTTCTCCGTTCTCAACTGATTTGTGAATATGGCGTCGTTGTATGTCCCGTATCTTTGTATTGCAGCGGTTTCTTACTTCTCGGTATGCCTCACGGTTCTTTTCTGAAGCATTATTTTTGAACTTAGTTTTAGCTCGAGTCTTCCTCTCCATATACTTACGCATATCGTCGGTAAGCCAAGGAGCAGGGAGGTGTTTGACACGAACAAGTCGGATAGGCGCGTGAGTATCATATAATTGCGTCAATTTGGCATTGAAAAGCTCAACCTGGTCATCAACACTGTCAAGTCTATCTATTGCCGACCAATCTACCTTACCAGCATCCTCACTCAGCCGATCAACATTCATCCCAGCAAAGTTGCGTAACAAAAGTGTCCTAGCCTTAACTTTCGGAGTGCGGATCCTGTATGACAGGTATATAAGGTCGTGGTAAGAAAAGGCGTCAGCGGAGATCTGACCATGCTTGACCACATAATCTCGGGAGGAGACCATTATGAGATCCAGAAGGGAGGGGACGCAATTTGGAAAATGATGAGTTGCCGCAAGAGGAAGAATGTGCATGCCACAGGACTTCACTAACGATGTGAGTTTATTGGAGCGAGACTTAGACTGCATATCTGTCTTTACAAGACAGGTATTAAAATCTCCTAAAACAATAGAGTGACTGTAGGCAGGCGACAGGTCCTCGAGAAGCAACTCAAATGAATTAAAATAATCAACCGTAAGGGAAGGGCTATAAAAAACGCCTAGAAGGACTTTACAATGGGAAAGAGATAATTCTAAAAATAAATGTTCAGCTGTGTTGGGAGGTGGTGGTTGAGGCGATCTACTAACGATTGTGAAAGAAATGTGGGAACGAAGATAAATGGCCACCCCGCCGTGTGCGGAGCTAACACGGTCATTACGGATGAGCTGGAAGCCGGGAAGCGAGTATGAGGTGGAGGGGAGTGAAGGGCGCAGCCAGGTCTCGGAGACCAGGATGGCGTGGATATTTCTATCGTTGAACGATGCAAGCATATCCGGATAATGAGCTGGAATACTCTGCGCGTTAATGTGCACGACATTAAAATTTTTAGGCACATCGACAAAGGTGGTTTGCAACAAGTCGTGAAGAGGAGGAGACGAGCTGTGAAAACTGTCATCATTAGAGTCAGAAGAACAAGATATATATGATAATGTTTGGTTATTTAATGATAAATCCATAGTACATACGTATTATCAAATAAATATAATAATATAAATTATATAATATATGTATAAATATAGTTTAAAAAAAAATACAATAATATTAATACCTATATAAATAATTATAATTTAACAAATAATCCAAATACCCGCTAGCAGCCTGAAAGGTGAATAAAAACAGAAATTTACAGCGTACAGAAGAAGACAGCGCACAACGGAACATTTACACGAAAAATAAAAACAAATAAAAAAGTAGACATAAAAATAGAGTACATAAAATCAATCACAACTAATAAAAAGGAAAGAAGTAAAAACAAAACAAAAAAAAAACAAAAAAACTTAAAAAGCCGTTACACAATAATAAGCGCAAGCGCGTTACAAAAAGCGCACCACTGACAACGGGAAGCACACAAAAAAAACGAGAACAATATTTTTGACAGCTACAGGTGACACACAATAATTATTATAACCTAACATGCTATTCATAACTACTATACTACTACTATACTACTATACTAATTATCATAATTCATGTCATCCAAACCGTATCCGGCGACGGTGACTCCTGAATATCTATCCTGGATCGATGTTGTGGTGGGCTCTGATGTGGCTGGCGAAACCGAACTTCGACTTGAAGATCCGGTCATACAATAAAGCTGGCCTGACGAATTGAGTGTGTGGGTTTTGATCGAGTCTTCCACATTTGGCGCTTTGCGTCGAGATCTTGTAAACACTTCTTTTCAAATAAATTGACGCTCTTGTGAACGGCGCGGCGTCATTCCGGTCTAAGACAAACACAATCCACCCAACTAACTGTTGGTATCTCATATGCCACGAGATTGCGCTTAAGCACGTCTTTTCGCTTTTTCGCTTTCCGCTAGAGAGCTCGGAATAGAAAACTGCTTTCGGTAGTCTGCTGTCATCCATTCGCAAGACGTAACCGCACCATCTCAGTCGATGCTTTATGATTAGCGCTTCTATCCCGGATAGACCAGCACGACGCAAAACTTCTGTGTTAAGGCCGTTTATACACTCGTTCACAGTGTCCTGCATAAGTTGATTGCCGATGCAGCTTGTATGTCAGGTAAACTGAGAACCGTGTTTATGTATGATGACCATAAGAGTCGTCCATTCTCATACCGGTTACGAAAGATGTCCCAGCACGAGTCGTAATTGTCGGCGCTGATATTCAAATGCTGTACGAGCTTTTCTGGTTCACCTCTCAGTTTAGATTTCAGTAGCTGCACTTTTTACGACTTCGTTAGCATATAAAAATCGCAAAAAGACACCCACTTGTTATAGTTTCCGTTAAACTCGGGTATATTAATTTTAGGCGTTGTTTTCTGGCGATTAGTGTCTCGACGTTAATTTTAGAAGCCGATTTTTCAAAAGCACTTAAGTTTATTCTTGTCTTTAGATGAACTTGCCGTTTAGTTATCTTTCATTTGGACATCAGTTGTAGGGCGTGGTGACATGAGAGATATAGATAGTTTTTCCTTGAACATCTTCTGTCGTGTTTTGTCGTATAAAGCTACCGTTTACTTGAATGACGTAGTCCATGTCAGGTGTCACGAGTGGTGCAAGTTTCCCGTGATTCATGCTAAACTCAGCCCAGTGAGCCTCCAAAGCCTCTAGACGTTTTTCTAGATAACTGAAAATCTTCCGTTGAACAGTATCCTTGGCGTAGTTGGAGGTGATTTGCTTGATGTTATCGTAGTTCACCTTCTGTTTCTCGAGGAGTTGATCTATGTTAGTTGCCATCGTGGCGTCAATTGTTAAAGCTTCGCTGGAAGAAGAACGTGCTAGTTACACAGTGATATGTGCGCTTTCTCAATGCAGTTGGTGAGACCCGCTTGCGGCAGGCCAAAAGCACCGATTCGCTATCACAGTCATTAACACAACATTCCACTATAGTAGCTCGAAGGACCAAACGTTATAAGGGCCAATGCTGGGTTTCGGCTTCAGCGCTCCACCTTCAGTTGTAGTTGTAGGATTTGATCGTTAACTCAAAGATTCGTTTAAGTAGGTTTATTTCTTTATTTGCGCTCGTGGCTAGTACGTATCGTTTACGTTGAGTGACCGTTTCACCAGCGGCGTAGCGTGGGTGTCGGCCGTCCGGGGCGGAAGACAATTTTGCCGCCCTTTTATTTAGATATTTCAATTTACAAATGACCACAGATTTTTTGTTTTAAATTTAATGATGTCTATATTCGTTACGCGCGTTTTTTAAAATATGAAAAATTAAATGTATATTTTTCAATCCTTCTGAGATTTTTTCTTAATATTTTTTCCGTAAGAACCTTGTACAGATTATTAGAAAACTACAAAAAAAAATTGCCAAATCGGTCAAGCCGTTTCTATGTTATGTCGTGACAACGGAAATGGGTTTCATTTTTATATACTTACGGGTTTTTTTTTGGGTTGATGAGGTTGGTAATCCACCTCACAACCCACACGATAGAAGAAGAATTTTATGTAGATTATAAATTGTGAAATTTTGCCGCCCCCTAAAAACCCGCCCGGGGCGGGCCGCCCCTGCCGCCTCCACTACGCTACGCCGCCGCTGCGTTTCACACTAATAATAATCGAGTGCACAGCGCTACCAAAAGCAGGGCGTAATGTTAGCAAAATATGTTCGGTTGAAGCCCGTACAGACGTAAGAATGTTCAGTACACTGTCCATTATACTAAAATATAAAAATTCTTGTCACTTGTTTCTTTATGTACTTACTTACTTATATAATAATGTCTTTTTTATTTCTGTAAGACAAAAAAAAAAATTATGCCAAATTTGCCGCCCCCTAAAATCTGCCGCCCTAGGCTTCAGCCTACTCAGCCTACTGGTAAATCCGCCACTGGTCGTCAGTTGTTTTTAATGAGATGTTTAGTTGAACTTCCGTATTTATGACATCTGTGTAGTGCTGCCAATCAGTGTTGCGATTGTATAATCTTGGTGATGGTTCGACTAGGATAATCTTACAGTCGACATTCAAAATTGCCGGCGTATGATCAGATGACAAGTCCACGCATTTATCTACACTCATTTTATCTAAATTAATGTTTTTCGTAATAAAGAAATCTAATAAATCCGGAATTTTATTTTTATCAGTTGGCCAATGTGTTGGTTCTCCATGTGACATACACTCCAACCTTAGATCTTGAACTACCTTGTATAGCTGTCTACCTCGTGGCAGAGAGATTCTCGATCCCCAGTATACATGCTTTGAGTTCCAGTCACCTCCACTTATGAATCTAGGTCCCAGCGAAACAAAATACATCCTGAAGTCAGCTTCATTAACAGTGTGCCTTGGAGGGCAGTATATTGCTGATATAGTTGTTTCAGTTTTATTGTGTACTACTTTCACTGATGTCGCTTGTATTTTTTCAGTTCTGTATTCCTCAAGGACATAATGTTTTATGTTTTCTTTAATAATAACAGCCGTTCCGCCATGTGAATTGCAGGATGGGTGATTTGTTGTGTGCACAATATAGTTTTTGATTGATAGGTGGGTTTTAGGCGTAAATCTAGTTTCCGATATTAGAGCAATGTCGATGTTTTCCATTATTAAGAATTGTTCGAATTCCAGTTTTCTGTCTGTTAGTCCGTTGGCATTCCATGTTACTAATCTCAGGTTGAGGATCATTTTGAAACAATTTGAGTAACTAGTTGGATAACGCGATCCATCATGTTGAGCATCATATTGCTTATGACAGTTTGAAATTAATTAAAAATTGCATCTAATATATCCATTAGATCATTAGATTCAGTTGGATTGTTGTTTCCGTTCAAGGCTATTCTCCTACTTTTAGTAATTTCTGCATAGCTGCGTTTCTTTTCTGGTATGGTATTATATGTATTACTATTAGGATTTGTGCTGTCTTATATGTGAATATCAGTGATTTTATTGATGGTCTCTGGTTTATTGTATGATTTTGTGTTAGGTTGGATTTTAAGAATTTTTTCTTTGTACTGCTTATATTTTTTACAGCCTTTGTAACTTGCGGGATGCTGTTCGAGACAATTAGCACATGTCGCTTCAGTGTCAGGGCTTTTCATACACGAGATCGTCGGATGCTCACCACCGCATTTTACACACCTAAATGGTCTGAAACATTGGTTTTTTGAATGTCCAAATCTCTGGCATCTTTTGCATTGCAGTATTTCTTTTTTCTTGTATGGAGTTTCAAAACATACTTTCATGTAGTTTAAGCGATTTATATTGAAAATCTCCTTATTATTCTGTTTTGGTTCTAGGTCTACATAGAAAAGAGGTAGAGGGTCCTTGGTTGATCGATGGCGAACATTCACTATTTGACGCACATCGTGTCCTAATTCTCTTAGCTCATTCTTTATAAGTGTGGTATCTTCAGATGAGTGTAGTCCTCGGAGAACTACCCTGTATGCTCTTTCGCTTTTTAGTTTGTAGGTATAATGACTTATTTCCATTTCAATAAAGTGCTGTCTTATTTTTTTATAGGTATCAATGTCGGCTGGTACGATTTTTACAATATGGCCTGATCTCAAAGTGGACAAGATGTATGCGTTATGTTCTGAAATTTTATTTAGTATATCTTTTAACGATGTTATGTTGATTACTCCCGTAACAAAGATTGGTTCAGGCTTGGGTGCCTTAGGTAGTTCAGACTGCGTGACTTCTTCATTGCTGTCTGCCAAGTCTTGGAAACTATTGTGAGTTGGTATGGCATAAGCAGTTTTACTTATTTTATAGGTCTGTTTGTTATCTGGGCTGGATTCATTCCGTTTTCTTTTAGTTGGGGGAACTTGATCTTTTTGCCATTTTGGTCCTTTATCATGCTCTGCTTTTTTTTGTAGTGATGTACTTGTTTGTGCCGTGCTTCCGATGGACGCACTTCTGTGTCTATTAAAGAAACTTGGATGGAAAGCTTGTTGCACAAATTTTTTGTTTGTAGTGAAGCCAATACCCATAGAAGCCTGGTCGCCATCGCGCATCGCAGAGTAACTTTTCAGTGGCACTTTTTATATGATGCATTGACTCATTTTGCTGATCTAGGTTTTTTCCAGAAATATTTTGTTGAATAGGAGCCTGGTCACTCACTCCAGGTGTATTGTTTTCCTCATCCATGGTAGAAAAGGTTTTTATAACGTGGTATCACTTTTCCAAACATCAAATGACATATTTACAAATTATTAAAACTAATGAAGGTAGAACAATTTTTTTTTTTTTTTTGTGGAGTCACAAGATTGAATTTCCGAAATTTTCGTATCTAAATCACTTCGTTAGCCGCGGATAACAATAGCTCAGTGCCTTTGGATGTTAATAATCACTTTTGGTATGATTTTGTTATCGAAAACACAGTTATTCACATCTAGTAATAAAATTTATACAACAGCAGGTTAGTGCGTGTTGACAGATGACAGACGAAAAAAAAAAAAAAAATTGTCAAGTGAATAAGCAAAAAACAGACTTAATTAACATTGTGAGGGATATAATATCGTTTTGTCACGAGAACCTTATTTATGTTCATAGTTTTTTGTTGTCTTAATCTTCATTGGCACACAAACTAAAGGCCTGAAATGTTTCGCATAATTTAATAAAAAACTCATAGTTTTATAAGAAGCAATTTAGGTTTTGTATCACTTTTGATTTTTAAGTAAACATGAATTAAAATAAATGCCTTTTAGAACTACCCTCTCGAATTAAAACTATAAAACACGAAACGCCTATATAAATTGTAAGAGCAATCAAAATGATACTGCGCTTAAAATGACATTTTTTGTCAGGCGCTTATGTGATGTAAATTAAATGTTTTTTTTTATTATTGTAACAATAGTTTTTAATAAGTTATAACTATTGAAACGTAGTCGTACTATTTCGTACTATTTGGAGGTTCAGTTTCGGATCACGCCCTTTGGTTTTTTGGTATGTCGATAGGGGTCCCGCCATTTTGATATCAAAGTGGCGGGACCCCTTTCTTCGTCCAATATTTTGAAAATGTATGAGTGTAGAATTTTTTTACGAAAGTATAAATTAGTAGAAATATTGTACTAAATTCTGCTCACATGATATCCGTAATCCCCCGCGGGGTCCCGCCATCTTGACGTAAACCATGGATTGACACAATATGTCTCGTCAATTTTATTTTTAAACAAAGGGAAATAGTAATTTCCAAGTTAATTTTAAATTAATTTCTTATGGTTAAAGAGAATTTATTTCTTATTTCCAACATATTACATGTCATTTACATAAGAAACAAAGTACTTACATTTGTATACATATAAGTTCACACTTCGCCTAATATACTTACACATATGCATTTCTTTCACGCACTTCCTCACATACAGAGACCGGTCCGCAGAATCAAGGACCACACTTTCAAAATTATAATAACTTTAAGTAGGTACACAAGATATATTTTAGAAATAAAACGGATTTGAAAAAGAGTTTCATTTTGTATTACTACGTAGTTATAGTTCAAAGAAATCTGTCAAGATCCGCTATAGAACGTTTTTTAATTATAAATCTCTTACTTTCATAGTTTAGAAATAAGTGCAATTCTAAAAGTGCGGTACCTACACAGCCCGCTGGCCGGTTATTAAATATAAATATGTATAATATTTATTTGTATCTAGCACAGTCTTAAGTGATTAAAATAAATAGTTACTTTTCTAACAAATAACTGGATAATTTATGCTTAAATGCCTCAAAATTCTTAATATTTTTTATTTCTGAGGGTATTTTGTTATATAGTTGTGCTCCCTCGTACGTCACCATTGACTTGCCGTAATTTGTTCGTATCTTAGGTAGTACGAGATAGCTGGCTCGACGAGTTATGCGTTTGAGTGAGTTTTTCTGTTGTGGGAGTGAGATGGATGTATGAATGGTTTTATCGATGATTTTACGGATTAGTATGCATGTATTGTAGATGTATAAGTTGTGGATGTTCATGAGTTTTGTTTTGGCGTAGATTATAGAGCTAGAGCTGAGGTACGGAAAGTGAAATAACATTTTAATAATTTTGTTTTGAGATCTTTGCAATTCTGCTAATTTAGTTCTAGACGCACTACCCCATATTTCAATTAGATAAGTTAGATGAGATTTTACTAATGAATTATAAATAGTGAAACGAATGGAGCGTGGAAAACAGCGAACAATACCACGGAAGGAGCCGATAAGAGAAGATATTTTTTCTTCATTATTAGAAACGAAAATTCACATAGCAATGAAGTCAATAACAATAAGGTTCCAGTATAAAAACGACTCACTTTACGGTATTCGTAACGGTTACACAGTTTCTCGAAATCTAGCGCGCCTAAGGAAGCGCGAAGGGGCCTTCCACCACCCATGGTTCCTATATTCGGACCGAATCATCGGGACATGTGAACGTACTTGCTAGGTGCTCTTTTCCGATCACACTTTCTTGACGTCCCTACAAGTTATAGGTGAGCGACTATAGCACTCCTTGTAATTATTCGACACGTCCGCTCATGACGATGGTTCGCGGTAGACTGCCCGACTAGAACAGCAGTACACGTCCGCTCGACACGACGACTCTGTAGTGACTCCCCGACTTCACGCAGCTCTGGCCGTAGGCCACCTGACGTCGGAGCGATGCAACTTCATGACGGAAGTGATAACTTCATTTTATTTTCCGATTTGATCAATTTCTCTTCTTAATTCATAACTAACTCCGACAAATATATATATATATACAGGGTGTAACGGAAGGGGGGTATCAAGCCGAAAGGGGACAAAACTATACCTTATGTAGATCTTATCTGCAAAATCTTTTGATATTTTTTTCAATTTCAGTTAAAAAAATATTTTAATATTTCCAGCATGTAAAAAACACGGCACAGCACTATTGAGGTCACTGTTCTTAATCCACTCAAATATTGGCACTACACAAATCTCCTAGCGCGTCCTGGTCGCCTGGTACTCGCGGCGCTCGCACGGCCGCGATAGGTACGAAATTCGAGCGGGCGGCGGCTTTGGCGGCAACGTCAAAAGGAGTCGGCGGCCGATTGGAACAATCCGAGTCGGCGGCACGTCGGCGACTGTAACAAACAAGAATGACACTAAAGCATCTAATAATTGGAGTCATTTTGCTTTGACAACTATTCTCACATTATTTTATGACGTGTAAAATAAGTTAAAATTACCTACTTGTTTAGGTAAGGTATTTAATTTAATAGTAAATAGGAAAAAAAAGTGTGAAAGTGTGGGTAAGTAGGTAGGTAATTAATAATTAGACTTACGTTTTACAAGAAAGGTTCGAAATGTCGTCATCCCCGTTCGATGCACAGACCTGCCGCTTCATCTGTCCACAACACTTTCGAATCAAAGTCTGGTGAGCTTTCCACTTGAACTCGGTACCATTCTCAGAATGCCACACGAGGTAAATAATCAGCAGGAATTAGCTCGGGCGTACGTTGCATGTGGTAAGGTTCGCGTGGTAGTCCTTGGGTTGGCTGCACGGCTAGTACGGCTTCTTCAAACTCCGGATCACGGGTCGCCGAGCGGCCAGTCTCGGATGACGCGTGGAAAGAGCCCGTTAAATGCAGTAGGCGATTGACCATTTTCCTGAAGCAATGCAGTGAAGGCAGTTGCCTGGCTTCATCAGCTGGTCTACCTTCTATGAATCGCTGATACAAGTTCCGTGCTTCACTTAAGTTGCCATCGCCGGCACCCACACACATCATCATTTCATAATAACCTACATTACTCAAAGACACCTCGAACTATCACTGATCACAGTTATCACAACAAATCCAAATTTCGAACTTCACTCCACAGATAGTAAACAAGCACTGACAAATAATTTGACAGTTTACTTTCGTGTGCATGTTTCTATCTCTTTCGAATGCTAGTATCCTGGTACTTAAGGGTATGTTATTTCTTTGTGCGCAATAAAATATTTTTATGGTATTGTTTGAATGAATGAATGTATTGTATTTTATGAAAGTAGGTACGTATTTTACTTTGAACCTAGAAAAGTAAAAAAGTCGTTTATCTAATAAGGATCACCCGCGCTCACACTCTGGCACTAACACAGAATTGCCACGTTTCTTCGCAAATATCCCGCGCAATAGCAGAAGGCGAAATTAATCTGTCAATAATAAGACATACTATCACTCTGCCCGTATCCCTAATGGGGTGGGCAGAGTCACAAGAACATCCCATTAGCGGTACGAGCATGATAATTATTTATGTACCTATGTTATGATTACTTGTGGCTCTGTCTGCCCCATAAGAGATAAAGGCGTGATATTATGTATGTATGTTTGGTACGGGCATGTAGCGATACGAGCGTGTAGTGGTAAGTGAAATTCCGCAGTCTCTGCCTACTCCAATGGGAAAAAGGCGTGATGTTATTGTTCACTGTTGGATAATACACGACTACAATTTAGGAAGGAAAAAAAATACAAAAAAAAATAATATTTTTTATCATGGTTAATGATAACTTTCCCTTAACAGCACCGCCATTTTGAATTTCGGGTGCACTAGGGCTTGCCGATCAAAAAATTACTATCGATAATCTACCCCGACCGAGAGTCGATCGATAGCAAGACTATTGATAACTCGGAAAGTGGGAACATTTTCGATTTTATTACCTAAGTGCAATACAATCGATAGTATCGTTGCGGATTAATAACAAACTATCGATAATTTTCCTTTGTTCCCACTAGTTCGATTCATTAGTTCGATCGTCGGACTAGTGAGAATTTTTTTTCTCATTAGTTCGACCGTCGAACTAGTGAGCATTTCTTTTCTCATTTGTTCGACCGTCGAACCAATTTAAATTTAAAAATAGTTCTACCACATTTCAATGTTTTACTAATTTCGTAATAAAATTAAAAACGCTTGGTTCGTTATAAAATATATATTCGTGTACATCTATAGGATATCTTAGATCTTCTTTCTTATCGTGTGGGTTGTAAGATTGATGACCAATCTTACAGACCCTGGTGTCAGAGTTATAGAGCCGCCAAAGGCCTCTGACGTGGCTCGTAACGACTACCTCCATAGATAGTAACCGGGACCATCGGCTTAACGTGCCTTCCGAAGCACGGAATCGTCTTATTTTTCGGACAATCTGGTGGCCCGCAATGTCCTAACCAAACCGGGAAAGTCTCACAAAGTAGTTTTTAAAAAACTGTTTAAAAAACTGTACACAAATCATCGTCATATCACCCGGAAGAAGAAATATGTAGGTGTTCCAAATAAATAAATGTTTATAATGTATAATGCACATACCTAGGCGATGTAGGTATAGATGCATTTAAGGAAATGTGCAGTAGACAACTTCCGGGTGATATGACGATGATTTGTGTACAGTTTTTTAAACAGTTTTTTAAAAACTACTTTGTGAGACTTTCCCGGTTTGGTTAGGACATTGCGGGCCACCAGATTGTCCGAAAAATAAGACGATTCCGTGCTTCGGAAGGCACGTTAAGCCGATGGTCCCGGTTACTATCTATGGAGGTAGTCGTTACGAGCCACGTCAGAGGCCTTTGGCGGCTCTATAACTCTGACACCAGGGTCTGTAAGATTGGTCATCAATCTTACAACCCACACGATAAGAAAGAAGATCTAAGATATCCTATAGATGTACACGAATATATATTTTATAACGAACCAAGCGTTTTTAATTTTATTACGAAATTAGTAAAACATTGAAATGTGGTAGAACTATTTTTAAATTTAAATTGGTTCGACGGTCGAACAAATGAGAAAAGAAATGCTCACTAGTTCGACGGTCGAACTAATGAGAAAAAAAATTCTCACTAGTCCGACGATCGAACTAATGAATCGAACTAGTGGGAACAAAGGATAATTTTGCCCTCAGTCAGTAGTATTGCTACACTCCGATAGTATGGTTATTTTGAGTGGGCTGATTGTCTAAACTGAATTTCAATAACTCAAAAGTCCATGGATTTAGATTTTTTGAAAAGCTATTTTTTTATTTCTACCAATCAAAATCGTAGTTGAAAATGATTATGATCGATAATCGATACTGAACTATCGATAGTTTGAAACACTAGCGTGCCTTTTTCTATTCGCGAGCCCTGGCATCCTGGTACAGGGTATAAATCCCATTAACTGTCCCAATGCAATTTGCAATTCCGTGCTTCGGAAGGCACGGTTGGTCCCGGTGACTACTTACTCATGTAAGAAAGTAGTTATTACATGAGTCATGTCAGGGGCCTCTGGCGGCTCAATAGTTACCCTGACACCAGGGTTGATGAGGTTGGTAATCCACCTCACAACCCACACGATAGAAAGATTTAAAAAAATACTGTTATGTGTTTTTAATTCCTTGTACGCAATAAAGTATTATTGTATTGTACGAAAGTACTTATTTTAAGATTACTTTTACCATGTCATAGTAAAAGTAAAGTTATGTTAGGTAGGTACTTTACTTGAGAAATTGATTTTGTCTTTACTATGTTGTAAACGTAACATTAATGTCTCGTTAATAAAATACACAATCACTTGCAGCTGCTCGTATCCCTAATGGGGTGGGCAGAGCCATAAGTAATCAGAACATACTAACATAATATCACGCCCGTATCACTAAGGGGTAGGCAGTCACAGCGGTACTTGAGAAATTTATTTTGCTTTTACTATGTTGTAAATCCCCAAGGAATTCTAAGAAGCCTCTGACGTTGCCGGTCGCCTCAGGGAGGCACCCCGTCTGGCCAAGGTGCCGGACCCGGTAGTTGGCGGCTCCTTCACACTCCAGTAGCACATGGGCCGCTGTCTCGTCCATGCAGGTTCTGCACAGGGGCTTGTCGGTGACACCTAGTGTAAACAGATGTTTGTTGATATCACCGTGACCACACAGCTACACCTGCTACCTGCAGCTGTTACCTGTATTAGTGGAGACCTCTTCACATTTAGAATTCTTTTGGAGAGACAACTATTGATGTTGGGTAGTGCCATCTTAGCCTGCCTGCATTTATTTACGGTGGTTCATAGTCTGGTGTGTTTGTTCATTCCCAAATACCCTAATACCGAACTAGCTTTATTTGCGGATGATACAGCCATCTATTCTTCGTGCCGTGGTCGAGTTATGATGACCGGAATTCTCCAACGCGCCAATGCCTTGGGCAAGTAGTTTCGCAAATGGAGAATCAAGGTAAACCCGGAGAAAAGTGCAGCGGTGTACTTTTCAAAGGGCTATTATAATACGTCACGGTCACGCTGTCAACTTAAGTCATCAAGATGTCTGGCAAGCCGATCCCTTGGGAGGAGCAAGTCAAATATCTCGGCGTAGTCTTAGATAGACGTCTTACTTTCAAGGCCCATATCAAACGTGTGCGCGATCGCGCCACGTTTGTAATGGGCCGTGTTCATTGTCTCCTTAACAAGCGTAGTAAATTATCCCTTTGGAATCTACACGACTTGCATCCGTCCGATCATGACCTATGCAGGGGTAGTTTTCGCTCACGCGAGTCTCTCTCAAATCCACCGTCTACAGGAAATACAAAATCGTTCGTGGTTCCATCGCAATGAAAATCTGCACATTGACCTAAGTCTGCCAACCATTGCCCAATGGCTCAAATTAGTTTTTTCGATTCTGCTCCGCACCAACCAAATCCCCTGGTAGTTGCGGCTTCCGAATACATCCCGCTTAGGAACGGTACTGAATAGCATCGGCAGGGCTGCCAGATGAAAAAAAGGCATGATCGTACGTCAACTACAAAAAAATCGTATTCCAAGGAAATTTTGAAATGAAAAGATAGTACAACTTAAAAGTTCAAAGTTTTTATGAAAAATGAGAATAATTCGTTAAGAATCAGAAAAATAATGCAATAAAACTGTTTATTAGACTTATACTAATATTCGTCATCTATCGCCTGCATCACTTGCATGTCCTCGGGTTTTATTATTCTTGGAACCAGTATCATGAGTGGCAGTAACGTCGGTACTTTTTACTGTAATTACTGTAAACAGCATTGGTAGGTTCAAGACAGTCCAGTTCCGATAGAATGGCGCCATCTAAATCGTATCTTTTTTAATTTCTTCTGCACTTGTGATTGAAAAATGCCTGCAACGTTGAAAAAAATCAAAGCTGCCGGAGTAACACATTTGTTTTATTACGAAATGTTGCCAGGTACCGAAAAATCGTACATTTTCTGTACGATCGTAGTCTTGCGATCGTACATGAGTAGAAATGCCAAAAAATCGTACGAGTACGATTTAAATCGTACATCTGGCAGCCCTGAGCATCGGCGTCCGAAGTATGTAATACGATCCCGACGACCCGATTACTCTAGCCATAGAATCAGCCAATCAGCTCGCGACAACAAACATTTCAGGACCCCGATACCGACACCGCCGGCGTGGTCGACGACTTCCCTCAATCAGCGCTTATCGCTATCGACTTACTAGGGTCGTTTAATTCTTTCAAATATTTTTCCTCTCAGACGACGCCCTGAGCCGAGGTTCGCGCCCAACTGGGCACCCTCAGGCCTGTTGTCTTAAGCGTTGTACCGGGTGAGAGCCTTCAGCGCTCCCCATTTGTCCGGCCAAGTAGCTAATGTCATTTGCGGCAAATCTTCGATAAGTCACGTCAAAAAAAGGTGTGTTTGTTGGCTGCTCTCGTTCGTAGCAGCGAGCGGACCTGTCCGAATGAGATCGGCAATATCGGTTCCGGACCGATGGCTGTTACCTCCCATTCCCCTTCTGGCCAACTCGTCCGCCGCGTCGTTACCTCTTGAATCACTGTGTCCTTTGATCCATTGTAAAGTGAGGTGTTAGTATTTGCACACCTTAGTCAGTGATTGGTGGTAACTGTGTATGAGTAGTAGTAGTTGTTTAGGGCCTGCAAAACTCTGAAAGTATTCTAATGAAACTGTCCCGTACCTAGCTAGCCATGTACGCATTCGCCGCTAGTGTGATGCCCATTTGACCTGGATGACGGTGTTAAGGGAGCCTGATATTACGTAATCATAAAATAAAGCATACTACACAAGGAGACGAGATGAATTGTAAAGTACATTTCTTTATCAACTATTAATGTAGGTAATCGACTACATTTTTGGACAAAACTTGTACAACAAAGTGACTCTGCCCACCTCAGTAGCGCAGTAAGTGTGATATTAGATATGTGTAATTACTTGTAGCTCTGTCTGGTCCATTAGGGATAAAGCCGTGATTTATGTATGTTCACATCTTGTTCTATCCTATTGGTTGTGAGGTGGATAACCAACCTCGTCAATCCTGGTGCGAGGGTTATTATTGAGCCGCCAAATGCCCCTGACATGGCTCATGTAACGACTACTTATTACATCAGTAAGCAGTAACCGGGACCAATGCCCATTGTTTTTTTAACTATTGTGTCTGGAAATCTTGGCCTCACAAGGATGAAACAAAACAATTTAAAAAATATTGATTAATATGGCCATCACTGGCACGTTTACCCTTTACTAGGGCAGGCATAAATAAAAGAGGTGGTAGCTGTTCACTCAAAAGTTAAATACCTTGAACAGCTGATTGCGGTTTATTCCCATTGGCCACCACCCTGTTTACCACCACTGGTGGCCCGTGACACACGACATTAAATATTTTCCCATCCGCCACCAGTGGTGGTCTACGGGAACAATCTTTTTAGGGTATACCCATTGGCCACCACTCTTGGCCACCACTGGTGGCTAGTGACACTACATTAAATTACATTCCCATTGGCCACCTTGATAACTGAGATATATTATTAATTATTTAGTATTACTAATATATTAAAAAAACAAATATTCTTGTTTTAAAATCAACATTTATATTATTAATTATTAGCACAGTTTGAATCAAATTATAATTAAATATAGTATTGTAAATATTGCTATAAACAAAAAGTTAAAAAATATATACACCCTGTATATATATATATATATATATATATGTCGTAACAGTGGGGGTGTCGGTCGTAACATCATCATCAGAATGGAGGGTGGGCGTTAGAAGACAATAATGGCCGTCAATAGTATCACAATCATTTTATTTACTTCCACATAGTTCTTGTATCACGATTAGATAAAGTCACAGAATAAGATACACACTCACGGCAACGTCACGGTATTCGTAATGGTTACACAGTCTCTCGTTATCTAGCGCGCATAAGGACGTTAGCGCGAAGGGGCTACTCGCCCTCTACTTGCCCTCCATCACCCATGGTTCCTATATTCGGACCGAATCATCAGGACACGTGCTCTTTTCCGATCACACTTTCTTGACGTCCCTACAAGTTATAGGTGAGCGACTATAGCACTCCTCGTAATTGTTCGACACGTCCGCTCATGACGATGGTTCGCGGTAGACTGCCCGACTAGAACGGCAGTACACGTCCGCTCGACACGACGACTCTGTAGTGACTCCCTCGACTTCACGCAGCTCTGGCCGTACGCCACCTTTCGTCGGAGCGTTGCAACTTCATAACGGAAGTGATGTAACTTCATTTTATTTTCCGATTTGATCAATTTCTCTTCTTAATTCATAACTAACGCCGACACGGCCATCCTGCGTGACACACGTCCTCGTGTGTTAATCTGAAACAATATACCACAGCACAGTATCCAAGTTCGCTCGGTCATTCCTGACCTAACATGAGACTCTATAAAGGACTCTGCCCGAGCTCTACGTGTGACTCTACATGAGCTCTACTTGTGACTCTACATGAGCTCTACTTGTGACTCTACATAAGCTCTACTTGTGACTCTACATGAGCTCTACTTGTGACTCTACATGAGCTCTACTTGTGACTCTACATGAGCTCTACTTGTGACTCTACATGAGCTCTACTTGTGACTCTACATGAGCTCTACTTGTGACTCTACATGAGCTCTACATGAGACTTCAGTACACATATCCATCAAGTGGATTTCCCGTGTGCATCACCACACAGAGTAAACAATTTGAAAGAATGCCTCAATCAACATCAACAACAACAATGATCAAAAAAACAAAAAATATCTTAGACTGTTCATTCTACACACACATACACGGGCACATAAATATTCGGTGATAAGTCAACATTGGCAACCATTTGCCACTTTCATAACAGACCACCATTGGTCAACTCAACAAGGTAATCATATACCACTAAAACCAGGTCCCCATGGACCTAAACAATCACCACACCTCCAGTCGCACACCGCGCCCTGAACAGCCTCTAACGGGACTGCAGTTACGACTACGCTGGAGCCACAGTTTGGCAACCATTTGCCACTTTCATAACAGACCATCATTGGTCATTTCCACAAGGTAATCATATACCACTAAAACCAGGTCCCCATGGACCTACACACTCACCACACCTCCAGTCGCACACCGCGCCCTGAACAGCCTCTAACGGGACTGCAGTTACGACTACGCTGGAAATGCAGCACAACAACAAAAGAGAAAATAACAATACCAAAGTATGTGTGCCGTGTAACATCTTATTCACTCTCTAAATCAGTAACATTTAACTCAGAAGGCAATTCGCTTCGAGGCATTTTTTCCAAGTCTATTTCACTTAATCATAATCCAAATCATTTTACTTCGCAATGTTTACTTCACTTCATTACGATTTCTAATTTAACTAAAGTTAACAAAAGAGAACTTTCTGCACTATATTCGTTTGTATCCTATTAAAACTTCCCATCTTTCAAATCAGGTAAAACAGATACGACTCACCAGGCCTTATAAGAATTTCCAATAAAAGATCAACCACTGGTCTTGTGACATGGTTTAGGTCTTCAACAGCGCCGGCGCAGCAAGTCCGGCTGGTATACAACGCGCTGCCACGATGTCGTCACTTTACACGGCTACAGCTCAGCCCGCGCCACTTGGATTGCCGCTTGCAATCCACCAGTTGCCGAACCACGTGCAAAGTTTTGACATGAAACAAAAGAATTCACTGTATTATCGTATTCACATGACTTTCTTTCAATCGGTTTAAAAAGATTTGATGAATGACGGTAGATAACAAAACACGTGATTTAACTAGAGTTAATTATTATCATTTCATGATTAATTTTCTTTTTGCTTGGATTGAGAAAATACAACTTTAACCACGCAGGTTAAGCGTGTCTAAACTGATTCGAAATATTTTTAGACCAAAATACAAAGATTTGACGATGATGAAAACAGATTGGAAAACGCGGTATGATTGACACGGATTGACACAATATGTCTCGGCAATTTGGTTTTAAAAAAAGCAATTTTCTCATTATTTGAAACGGAAATTCACCCAGCAATAAAGTCAATAACAATAAGGTTCCAGTATGAAAACGACTCACCGTAATAACAGTTTCCAAGTTGAGGTACCATAATTTCCAAACACGACTGCACACAGTATGGAAATATTGTGATGTTTGCGCCATCATATCTTACGGCATGTAGTGATGCCGATCATTAACAAGGTCCAGGTCACTTCAAATTCAGGTCCATCTTCAATGGACACTACATCTTCATCACGTGGTCACACGAATGTGATATTCATCATAATCTTCTTCTGATTGTGATAATCGAAACTTGCATTGTCTTGTTGTGAACGTCGCATCACGTTGTCTTCATCCAAGTCCACTAATCCCACTTCTGATGTCGTAACAGTGGGTGGGGATCGGTCGTAACATCATCATCAGAATGGAGGGTGGGCGTTAGAAGACAATAATGGCCGTCAATAGTATCACAATCATTTTATTTACTTCCACATAGTTCTTGTATCACGATTAGATAAAGTCACAGAATAAGATACACACTCACGGCAACGTCACGGTATTCGTAATGGTTACACAGTCTCTCGTTATCTAGCGCGCATAAGGACGTTAGCGCGAAGGGGCTACTCGCCCTCTACTTGCCCTCCATCACCCATGGTTCCTATATTCGGACCGAATCATCAGGACACGTGCTCTTTTCCGATCACACTTTCTTGACGTCCCTACAAGTTATAGGTGAGCGACTATAGCACTCCTCGTAATTGTTCGACACGTCCGCTCATGACGATGGTTCGCGGTAGACTGCCCGACTAGAACGGCAGTACACGTCCGCTCGACACGACGACTCTGTAGTGACTCCCTCGACTTCACGCAGCTCTGGCCGTACGCCACCTTTCGTCGGAGCGTTGCAACTTCATAACGGAAGTGATGTAACTTCATTTTATTTTCCGATTTGATCAATTTCTCTTCTTAATTCATAACTAACGCCGACATATATATGTCGTATCAGTAGGGGTCGGTCGTAACATCATCATCAGAATGGAGGGTGGGCGTTAGAAGACAATAATGGCCGTCATCAGTATCACAATCATTTTATTTACTTCCACATAGTTTTTGTATCACGATTAAATAAAGTCACAGCATAAGGTACACACTCACGGCAACGTCACGGTATTCGTAACGGTTACACAGTTTCTCGTAATCTAGCGCGCATAAGGACGTTAGCGCGAAGGGGCTACTCGCCCTCTACTTGCCCTCCACCACCCATGGTTCCTATATTCGGACCGAATCATCGGGACATGTGAACGTACTTGCTAGGTACTCTTTTCCGATCACACTTTCTTAACGTCCCTACAAGTTATAGGTGAGCGACTATAGCACTCCACGTTCCGATCGTAATTATTCGACACGTCCGCTCAAGACGATGGTTCGCGGTAGACTGCCCGACTAGAACGGCAGTGCACGTCCGCTCGACACGACGACTCTGTAGTGACTCCCTCGACTTCACGCAGCTCTGCTCGTACGCCACCTGACGTCGGAGCGTTGCAACTTCATGATGGAAGTGTTGCAACTTCATTGTATTTTCCGATTTGATCAATTTCTCTTCTTAATTCATAACTAACTCCGACACGGCCATCCTGCGTGACACACGTCCTCGTGTGTTAATCTGAAACAATATACCACAGCACAGTATCCAAGTTCGCTCGGTCATTCCTGACCTAACATGAGACTCTATAAAGGACTCTGCATGAGCTCTACTTGTGACTCTACACGAGCTCTACTTGTGACTCTACACGAGCTCTACTTGTGACTCTACACGAGCTCTACTTGTGACTCTACACGAGCTCTACTTGTGACTCTACACGAGCTCTACTTGTGACTCTACACGAGCTCTACTTGTGACTCTGCACGAGCTCTACTTGTGACTCTGCACGAGCTCTACTTGGGACTACATGGGCTTTACTCGTGACTCTACATGAGCTCTACTCGTGACTCTACATGAGCTCTACTCGTGACTCTACATGAGCTCTACTCGTGACTCTACATGAGCTCTACTCGTGACTCTACATGAGCTCTACTCGTGACTCTACATGAGCTCTACTCGTGACTCTACATGAGCTCTACTCGTGACTCTACATGAGCTCACATTACATCATGATAAATCATCAACTTACAATACATAGACCATTGACCAGTATTCACACACTATAAACAACCAAACTTGAAAATCCAATTACTCTTTACACGTCTGTCGTTACTATCACCTAAACGAGCGATAGTAACTCATGCCACTCTACTGAGTGACGATATCTCACAACCAGGCGTCACTACCACCTAAATCGAGCGGTAGCAACTCATGCCACTTACACCAAGTGACGATATCTCAACACAGTCGTCACTGCCAACTAAATCGAGCGACAGCAACTCATGCCACTTGCACCAAGTGACGATATCTCAACACAGCTAGCACACAAACTTTACATTTTAGTTGGTAGAATAGTGGTCCATGGGTTACAAATTTCTTTTATATCACTAATTTCTAATTTGTGCAGTTCGACTAATTCTACCGGAGGTCAACTTGACTTAGATTCAGGTACACTGTCATGACCAAATACAAAGTCAACATGACATCCAGGCCTCGACCGCATACCTGTAGTTTCTAAGACGAGCAGCACAAAAGTGGCTGCAGCCCCGAATACTACAAGTGCACAGCTTCCTATCAGAGTTGCTCAGAAACAAGTCAATGGGTTACACAATTTCTTCTACATCACTAATTTCTAATTCGTTTGAGTAATTCTACCGAAGTTCAACATGACTTAGATTCAGGTACAATGTCATGACCAAATACAAAGTCAACATGAAATCCGGGCTTCGACTGCATACCTGTAGTTTCTAAGACGAGCAGCACAAAAGTGGCTGCAGCCCCGAACACTACAAGTGCGCAGCTTCCTATCAGAGTTGCTCCGAAACAGGTCAATCATAGCTTTCATTGCTCAATTAAATCAACCAACATTACACATCTACTGCAAAGCACAACAGGCTGTAATATTCCTCCCCAAACTGCGGTTACGCTACAAAACAGTCATGAGTCACAACATCCCCTCCCGGGATGGCCACCATGGTCCACGACCACAAAACGACAGAGCACCCTGCTCTCACACACACAAGTCATAAAGTCGCAATGTAGCGACCAACACCTCGAGGAAATATTACCGCACTTAAACAATTACCAATTCGGTATTATCATTATTTAGAATGTTTTGCTCCAATTTTCTCACTAATGATTTACTGTTTCGGGCATTTTCTAAGCCTATTTCATTTAATCATAATCCAAATCATTTTACTTCAGAATGTTTACTTCACTTCATTACGATTCCCAATTTAACTAAAGTTAACAAAAGATAACTTTCTGTACTATATTCGTTTGTATCCTATTACAACTTCCCATATTTCAAATCAGGTAAAACAGATACGACTCACCGGGACTTATAAGAATTTCCGATAAAAGATCAACCACTGGTCTTGTGACATGGTTTAGGTCTTCAACAGCGCAGCAAGTCCAGCTGGTATACAACGTGCTGCCATAATGCCGTCACTTTGCACGGCTACAGCTCAGGCCGCGCCATTTTCATCTCCGCTTGCAATCCACCAATTGCCGAACCACGTGCAAGTTATGACATGAAACAAAATAATTCACTGTATTATCGTATTCACATGACTTTCTTTCAATTGGTTTAAAAAGATTACAAATAAAGAATATTGAATATTGAAACATTTGATGAATGACGGTAGATTACAAAACACGTTATTTAACGAGACTCAATTATCATGTCATGATTAATTTCTTTTTGCTTGGAGTGAGAAAATACAACTTTAACCACGCAGGTTAAGCGTGTCTAAACTGATTCGAAATATTTTTAGACCAAAATACAAAGATTTGACGATGATGAAAACAGATTGGAAAACGCGGTATGATTGACACGGATTGACACAATATGTCTCGGCAATTTGGTTTTAAAAAATAGCAATTTTCTCATTATTTGAAACGGAAATTCACCCAGCAATAAAGTCAATAACAATAAGGTTCCAGTATGAAAACGACTCACCGTAATAACAGTTTCCAAGTTGAGGTACCATAATTTCCAAACACGACTGCACACATTATGGAAATATTGCGATGTTCGCGCCATCATATCTTACGGCATGTAGTGATGCCGATCATTAACAAGGTCCAGGTCACTTCAAATTCAGGTCCATCTTCAATGGACACTACATCTTCATCACGTGGTCACACGAATGTGATATTCATCATAATCTTCTTCTGATTGTGATAATCGAAACTTGCATTGTCTTGTTGTGAACGTCGCATCACGTTGTCTTCATCCAAGTCCACTAATCCCGCTTCTGATGTCGTATCAGTAGGGGTCGGTCGTAACATCATCATCAGAATGGAGGGTGGGCGTTAGAAGACAATAATGGCCGTCATCAGTATCACAATCATTTTATTTACTTCCACATAGTTTTTGTATCACGATTAAATAAAGTCACAGCATAAGGTACACACTCACGGCAACGTCACGGTATTCGTAACGGTTACACAGTTTCTCGTAATCTAGCGCGCATAAGGACGTTAGCGCGAAGGGGCTACTCGCCCTCTACTTGCCCTCCACCACCCATGGTTCCTATATTCGGACCGAATCATCGGGACATGTGAACGTACTTGCTAGGTACTCTTTTCCGATCACACTTTCTTAACGTCCCTACAAGTTATAGGTGAGCGACTATAGCACTCCACGTTCCGATCGTAATTATTCGACACGTCCGCTCAAGACGATGGTTCGCGGTAGACTGCCCGACTAGAACGGCAGTGCACGTCCGCTCGACACGACGACTCTGTAGTGACTCCCTCGACTTCACGCAGCTCTGCTCGTACGCCACCTGACGTCGGAGCGTTGCAACTTCATGATGGAAGTGTTGCAACTTCATTGTATTTTCCGATTTGATCAATTTCTCTTCTTAATTCATAACTAACTCCGACATATATATATATATATATGGAATTTTCCGTCGCAAAAGTATGGAACAGAAAATAACTTAAAAAAAAACGAAAATTTTCATGAATTTTCCGACTGAAAATTCCACTTGATATCAACTCAGAATCATGGTCTGAATCATCCCCCTCAGTATTCGTTACGGTGTCACTAACACCCATACCTACTTGTATGGCTACAGTATGTACTTGTGCGGGGTGTAAGTGACATCGTAACGAATACTGAGGGGGATGATTCAGCTGATTATTCTGAGTTAATATCAAGTGGATTTTTTTCATCGCAAAAGTATAGAATTGAAAATAATTTAAAAAAACTAAAAAAAATCATGAATTTTGCGACGGAAAATTCCACTTGATATGAACTCAGAATCATGGTCTGAATCATCCCTCTCAGTATTCGTTACGATGTCTCTAACACCCTGTATATATATACATTACTATAAATATATACATACAATGATACATATAAGTAAAAAATAGAACATAGTTGATAATAAATTTATTACGAGCGCATCGCTGAGCGCATCGACTGATGCATTAAACTATAATGAGCGAACTCCGTTTTAGACACGTCACGTGTCGTTTCCCACATACCATGCATGAATGTAACTATCGTCTTTACTGGCTAAGGAGCATCGATTACCAGGAACGACTATTTCGGATTTACATCAATCACGTATTAATGTTAATCGAGATCAATAATGTTATTCTTTATAGAACGCTGTATCGCGCGTTCTAAAAATAATAACATTATTAGCGCAGTAGTGGTGTTTTGCTCGAAGACAACTTGCCAATTGCAGCCGCTAGCACGTACTTATTGCAATTACGAGTATTGATTTTCTATGGTGGTTGGTGTTGTTGTTAATTTTTTTTTTTTTTTTTTGTTAATTTTATATAGTAGGAATAATTTTAATTGTTTTATAAAAGACTTTAAATTTTCTGTTTTTTTGATAGTATTTGGAATACTATTGTAGATTTTAATCACTCTGCGTCGAGCGGCCGTCCCGAACGGTCGTTTGTTCAGAGGTCCCGAGCTGCGCCCCGCAGCTCCCCGCGCTGCGCCCCGCAGCCCCCCGCCGCGCGCCCCGCGCCCCTTGCCGCCATTGTCTGCCGGCTACCTGCTGGCGTGACCCTGCCGCCATTCATTGAGTCAACAATAGTTCTTCTCAGAACTTGCTGGCTTATCTAAGTTTCAAGGATAAAATAACGACTGTTATTTTACAGTTGCATCGATTTTAATTTTAAAACCACAGTTTCGTGGTCCTCAGTGGATACCTTGCGGTGTTAACTAAGCTGAGTGGGACGTGGCCCTGGGGCGTCCGCTTGCCTCACTTTGAGGCAGGCATATTACCCGGACGGGGCTAGAACCACCGGCCTTGGGGTCTACCCTAGTCGACCCTAGCTGTCACCCGGGGTAGAGTGACCAATCTCTACCCCTTATATTTTTCTCTTCGTGTTTCGGGGTGTAAAAACCCTCCGCACTTAGAGCACAGGAACCCTCTTGCACAACCAGCCAGCCACCAGCTTAGGGCACACCATAAGCACACATCTTCTTTGTTAACCCCAAGCAAAGAGGCAAAACTCACTCTTACACACCCTCGAGCAATCCCACTCGAGTTGCGAAAGTTAGCGAGCGATCGCCTCAGAGATTCTTGCGCCGCTTATTCTCTGAGGAACGCTTTTGCGAAGCGGTAGTAATTATTATATAGCAGATTGGCCGTCCCTTAAAAATGGCCGACAGCTCCGAGCTGTGGGCCGAAATCGGTAGAATCATTTTGACGCATATCCTAGCGGATAAAAGCAGCGCGCTTTACGCTGAGATATGCCGATTAGTACCGCAAGTTGCGGCGTTAACCTTGCCTTCCGCGCCCCGCGTTGATAGTGCTCGTGCCGACCGCGCGTCGTCACCCTGTCTCCCCGCGACCCCCGGCCCCGCCGCGTCTCTCGCATCGCTTCCCGGCACTGCCCGGCCTACTGCGTCTGCCCACCCCGCCGCGTCTCTTGCATTGTCCCAATCGCGCGCGTCTTCCCCTTCCCCTGCTACCCTCCTCGCCGGTGACGATGAGGAATCGTGCGATGTTCTTATGGACGTTGCCGAGTCCGATTCGTCGTCGGAGTGTGTGGACTCGTCCTCTTCGGAGGACATATTCACGCTCGTGGAGGGCCGTAAGGGAAAACGAGCCCGCCGTCACCGCGAATCTGAGCCTGCTAAGGTCCAGAAGACGTCCTCGGGAACGTCGATCCCCTCTTCGATCCCCGAGGCCCGTAAGGCCCTTTCCAGCCCTTCTAAGGCTCTCAATTGTAAAAGTGCCATCAGCGGCACTCAAGTACAAAAAGGTCCCACCCCTCCGCCCTTGTATATGAGGGACAAAAATAGGTGGAACGAAGTCTCCCTTCGGGCGAAAGAGGAGAACATCGTAATCACCAGCGCCCGCACGACCCAAGATGGGATCAAAATTCAAGTCCCGTCATCTTCTGAGCATAGAAAGCTCACTACAATTCTGAAAGGTAGAGGAATACAATTCCATACCTACGCCCTCCCGGAGGAACGCATCCTCCGTATCATCATAAAGGGAATCCCTAAGGAGTGGGAAACCACTCTTGTTAAGGAGGACCTTGTTAACAACGGTTTTCCGGTGCTTGAGGTGCACCGTATGCATCGCGGTCGTGGCCAGGTCCCGTATGACATGGTCACAGTCATATTAGAAAGGACGGATGAGGGCAAGAAGATCTTCAACCTGAAGACTTGTTGCGGTCTATCTGGCCTTAAAGTCGAAACTCCCCATAAGGGAGGCCCCCCAACGCAGTGTCATAGATGCCAACTTTACGGGCATTCTAGTAGGCATTGCCATGCCAAGCCTAGGTGCGTAAAGTGCCTAGGGGATCACGCTACCTCGGATTGCCTTAGAGGCAAAAACGAGGTAGAACCCCCTAGCTGTGTGCTGTGTGGTCAGCAAGGTCATCCTGCGAACTATCGCGGATGCACCAAGGCTCCACGCACCCACCACAAGGTAGCCCAACGAAGGGCAGCCCGCGCTGCCGCTTCCCAACCCGGTCCCACTAAAGCCCATATGGCCCCTTCCTCGCACTCTACTCGCGATTTCCCGGCTCTGTCACTCACGCAGACCAAACTCGCGCCGCAGCGTCCATCCGCATGGACTCGTCCCCCGGCAATCGTCCGACCCACAAATCCGCCCCGCGCCCAACCTAGTAGCAATTTAGGTATTCCTGCAGCCCCTCTCGCGCCTCGTCCGGTTCCTGCGTTGGCCCCTCAGGCCTCTGCATTTCCTGTCAACCAGTTTAGAGAATTTAGTATTCTCTTTAAGTCGGCCCTTAGTCAACTTGACAGTTTATTAGACTCCCTGTCCCAATTTAAAGCCTAATAATGGATTGTACGAATAAGAGTCAAACCTCGTTCCCTTACAATAGGTTTTTTCAATGCTGATGGCATCTTAGGTCAACGTGCAGAGATTCACGAGTTTGTAAAACATCATCAGGTAGATATTTTATTAGTGCAGGAATCTTTCCTCAAACCCTCTAACCGCGACCCCAAGATGGCAAATTATAATCTAGTGCGAAACGACAGGATCTGTGCGCCCAAAGGGGGCACTCTCATTTACTATAGAAAGTCACTTCACTGTATCCCCATAGACCCACCTGACCTCACTGACATTGAGGCTTCGATCTGTCGAGTAGGCATGACAGGACATCAGCCGATCACATTAGTGTCGGCTTATCTATCTCCTAATAACTCTAAGAGGTTACTTAGAAGTGACCTCGAAGCCCTCTTTAATCTCAGTAATTCAGTCATAATTGCAGGCGATCTTAACGCTAAACATCTTTCTTGGAGTTGCTTAACAACAAACACAAGAGGCAGGGTATTAGAAACTCTAGCCGAGCCCCTCTATTATGATATAATAACACCATTGCAGCCCACTAGATATCCCCCTGACTTGAACCACAGACCAGAAATACTCGACTTGGCGCTTCTAAAGAACATAAACTTACGTTTATGTTCTATAGAAGTACTACACGAGTTACAATCCGACCACCGACCTGTTATATTAAAACTAGGATCCCGTTTAGACGCCCCTGATAATCCAGCACCCCCTAAGACAGTGCTGGACTGGGAGAAGGTGGCCGAAGGCCTCCAGTCTTCCAGTTCAGTGTACTTAGATAGTATCCCAGTAGAAATAACCTCCTTAGAGGAGGCCTCGACAGCTATTAACTCCCTCACGGATCACGTGAGGTCGGTTTTGAACGAAAGTTCAAAACAGGTTCCGGAGATGGAAGACCATCGCTGGAAACTGCCTACCGACATCCGTGATCTGCTAACGGAGAAAAACGCAGCCACCCGCGCATATGATTCCAATCGCAACGAGGAATGTCGCCGTCATTTGCGTCTCTTGCAGCATACTGTAAGAAAACGTATAAATGACATGCGACAGAATCGGTGGGATAATCTTTTGAGCGGCATTGAGCCCCACCACCAGGCCATCTGGCAGCTGTCTAGGTCTCTTCAAAAGGATACGGTTGTTCCTACTCCCCCTCTCAATAGGCCTAACCAACCCCCCGCTTTCGACGATGACGAAAAAGCCGAATGCCTTGCCGACAGTCTCGAAGCCCAATGCTCGCCCAGCACTCTCCCTATCGATCGTAGGCACCTCTCGACGGTGAACTCTGAAGTTCAGCGTAGGGCTTCTGTACCTCCCACCGATCCTCCTCTTCCACAGGTAACTGAGGAAGAGGTACTAGGTATTATCAAAAGATTTCATACCCGAAAAGCCCCTGGCTCAGACGGTATCACGAATCGTGTCCTTAAAAACTTCGGTGCTCCCCTCATCTGCTTACTAACGGCAATATTCAACGTCGCCTTGAGCAACTGCGTCTTTCCACAGCAGTGGAAAGAAGCAATTGTAATTGGTATACCAAAGCCTGGGAAACCTAAAAACGAACCTTCGAGTTACCGCCCCATAAGTCTCCTCAATTCCATGGGGAAGGTTTATGAGCGGCTCATATTTGCTAGATTACGGGACTACGCCGAATCCAATAGTCTTATTCCACCAGAGCAGTTTGGTTTTAGAACCAAACACTCCTGCGTTCAACAAGTGCACCGTATTGTTGAACATATATCTAGTAGATTAAACTTAAAAAAACCTGTCGCTACGGGAGCGCTCTTCTTCGATGTGGCGAAAGCGTTCGACAAAGTCTGGCACAACGGCTTGATCTACAAGCTTTATTCACTGGGAGTGCCAGACCGTCTCGTGCACATCATACGAGACTTCCTCTCAAATCGAACCTTTCGCTACCGCGTGGAGGGGACGCTCTCGTCACCGCACCCGATACATGCCGGAGTCCCACAAGGCTCCGTCCTCCCCCCTTTACTATTTTCATTATATACTAGTGACATTCCCAAATCCCCTAATACCGGATTAGCTTTATTTGCGGATGATACAGCCATCTATTCTTCGTGCCGTGGTCGAGTTATGATGACCGGAATCCTCCAACGCGCGGCCAATGCCTTGGGCAAGTGGTTTCGCAAATGGAGAATCGAGGTAAACCCGGAGAAAAGTGCAGCGGTGTACTTTTCAAGGGGCTATTATAACACGCCACGGTCACGCCGTCAACTTAAAGTTATCAAGATGTTTGGCAAGCCGATCCCTTGGGAGGAGCAAGTCAAATATCTCGGCGTAGTCTTAGATAGACGTCTTACTTTCAAGGCCCATATCAAACGTGTGCGCGATCGCGCCGCGTTTGTAATGGGCCGTCTTCACTGTCTCCTTAACAAGCGAAGTAAATTGTCCCTTAGGAATAAGGTGAAAATCTACACGACTTGCATCCGTCCGATCATGACCTATGCAGGGGTAGTTTTCGCTCATGCGAGTCCCTCTCAAATCCACCGTCTACAGGTAATACAAAATCGTTTCATGCGGAAAGCCACGGGAGCTCCGTGGTTCCTTCGCAATGAAAATCTGCACATTGACCTAGGTCTGCCAACCATTGCCCAATGGCTCAAATTAGCTTCCAAACGTTTTTTCGATTCTGCTCCGCACCACCCAAATCCCCTGGTAGTTGCGGCTTCCGAGTACATTCCGCTTAGGGACGGTACTGAAAAGTATCGGCGTCCGAAGGACGTAATATACGATCCCGACGACCCGATCACTTTAGCCATAGAGGCAGCCAATCAGCTCGCGACACCAAACACTTCAGGACCCCGATACCGACCCCGCCGGCGTGGTCGACGATTTCCCTCAATCAGCGCTTATCGCTATCGACCCACTAGGGTCGATTAATTCTTTCAAATATTTTTCCTCTCAGACGACGCCCTGAGCCGAGGTTCGCGCCCAACTGGGCACCCTCAGGCCTGTTGTCTTAAACGTTGTACCGGGTGAGAGCCTTCAGCGCTCCCCATTTGTCCGGCCAAGTAGTTAATGCCATCTGCGGCAAATCTACAATAAGTCACGTCAAAAAAAAAAAAAAAAAAATTAGATTTTAATTGTCATACAATGGGGGACTTCCGTTACTAGGTTTAATTTTGAGAATTGGGTTTGTAATTTCATAGAACAAAGGGCTATGAACCTTTCTGGCATATCTCAGTGGCGCCACCTAGCGGATTTTTTAAAACTGCGGCGCACGATGAAACCTGTGCAAATCGATAGGGGACACTTGTCTGAACAAAAAAGCTTTAATGGACCTATGCTCTAAAGTGTCACGTTTTCAAGATATCTAGCTTGAAAGTTACGAAAAGTGTCGTATGGATAAATCGATTTTACTCTTTATCTATATACAATCGTAATATAGTGACAAAGTGATTGATTATACATGAAACATAATTTAATATACAACATATTTATCTTATTGAAAAAATGAAATTAATAAATACTTGCAACAACATTAATGGTTTTTGTCTTTGCTACATTATATAGGAAGTACATAGGTACTTAACTGTGCACACCTTATCTAAGGTTACTAATTGCAAACTGAGTTTATCAGTTTGTGTTATGTATGATATAGGCGTCATTTACTCCTTAACTTGATTTTACTTGACACAACGACAGGATCTAATGAAATATAAAATAAAGTTTACATTTTTATATACGCAATGCGTTTAGTGCGGCATCATTAGTACTCGTTAAAAAGCAGAATTCTCGAAGTTTAAGAAATCTGTGTAAGAGAAACAAAATGGTGTACTTATTTAATGGAGGTCCTTTGTTTAAAGTTGCACGAATTTCTATTATTTCGGCGGAATCAACAAGGATAGCGAATAGCCATACAATAAGTGTGAGTGAGACAACATCATACAATAAATACAATAGGACGATTGGCAGCCGGGTGAGGATAGCTGCTGCTCGCATGTGCTCGGAAGCTCAAGCATCATCGTCTACCCACCGATTCCTTGACGAGAAGAAGCAGGGGGGGGTATTTTTATTAAAAATACCCTCCTGATTCCGCGGTACCAAACGGTATCACCGTTACTGCTCCTACCAACCCCCGGCCTCCCACCAGCGGGTCTCACCGGGGAGGGAGCGGTAGCGTGTGCTCTGCCAGGCGGACCGCCAAGCTTCGCACGCGGACAGCTACGCAGCAACACCGCACCCAGACCGTAACGGGGTGAGCATGGCTCCCCCAACGGCCGGAATATCGAAGCGCAGGTCGCGCGTATTTGTGCGCACCTGCGTTTCGAACGTAATCACCGCCGCCACTGCAGCCGCAGCCATGTCACCAGCACCCCCTGTTTGAATAAAAGCATTTAATTTGAATAATATGAACTTTTATTAATATAAATCTTAGAAAATATGGTTCTACAACAATCGGGCCACGCCCATCCAAAAGTCTCATAGATTAGCTTGACACATGTCAATCTACTTATAAATAACTAGGCAAAGGTTTATTATATAAACAGCCAACACGTTCTCTTTTCTTGAAGAAGATATGTAGGTGTGTTTATAACAAAATGAATTAAGATCTTACATTACAGAAAGAAAACACAATCTTCTAAATAATAAGTGTAAACTGATAGTCTAAGTATGAGATCAAAACTTAATACTAATATTATAATATGCATAGCTGGAATTAATACTATAAATCTTAGAGCCTAATTAATTTGACAAATTGTTCAATGAACGCCATTGCAAAAGTAGAAATATAAACAATACTTAACTTTAACCTTCTAGAAATAAACTTACAAATGATTTAATTCCTCTCCGAACATAGACCATTTAGATAAACTCAAAATTAAGTACAATCATAATCATTCAAATATTTAGGTTTACAAACTGTCCGCTTAGGTCGAGCTGTATGGACTATCTTAGGTGTACTAGGATCGTCAGGTAATGCCTGTATAGGTGGTGAACTAATTCTTGGAGTATCGAGAGGTGGAACAGTATGAAACCTGGAGGACAAAGAGGTAAGTGCATTATCTGTCAGTTGCTTATCTGCTTTGGCTTGAATATTGTTTAAGGAATCGTCTAAAGATATTGAATTATCAGCTGAATTTCTTTCATTTTCATTAACAAAATTATGTTTTGCCAAACCCTCATTAACTATCATTGCTTCATCTTCATGATCTAGTGCAATATTTTCTGGAGCAGGTCTAATATGACAGAGGTTTCTTCTATATCTAACATTATTTACTACATTATTTACTAGAAAGTTTCTATCCGAGATAATATCCTCAACAACTCCAAAGGACCATTCTTTCATTGAAGGATTAATTTGCACCGCAACTGGTTGGCCAACTCTTAGGGAAACAGCCTTCTTGGACCTTTTATCGTATGTAGATTTAGTTCTTTCTCTATTTAAGGTAATGTCACGGGCTACATTTGGTACGATTTTTGGATGTAGCAGTTCCGGTATCATAGGGATATTCCCTCTTGTTCTTCGAGAAAAAAGCCTTTGTACAGGACTTGTCTTGAGTTTATTAGGAGTGTTTCGCAAGCATAGCAAGCCGTACCAAAAGTCTTCTTTATTTTCTGTAGTTTTGGTCAGTAGCTTCTTTGCAATCTTTACGGTCGCCTCTGCTTTGCCATTACCTTGCGGATGATGAGGAGAAGAAGTGTTATGAGAGAATCCCCATTTGTGTGCAAAATCTTCGAATTCTTGACAGACGAAATTTGTCCCTCCATCTGTTATTACTATTTCAGGCACTCCATGGCGAGCAAAGTTCCTTTTGCATATGTCAATAACTGTTTTAGCAGACATGTCCTTCATACGATCAATTTCGAAAAAATCTGAATAATGATCCACAGTTATTAAATATTTGTGTTGTTTTCCATTTTCTGTAAAAAAGAAAGCATCCATAGAGATAATCTGGAATGGATATTCTGGAATTCTGACACTTTTCATTGGCATTCTCTGTTGACTTGGAGAATATTTTACACATATGTGACAATTCTTTAACATCTCTTTCACATCTGATGTCAATGTAGGCCAAAATATAGCTTCCCTAGCTAAAGTTAAAGTATTTTCCAGGCCTGAATGGCTCTTATGAAGTTTTTTCAACATGACTTGACGTAAGACTTCAGGTATAAGAATTGCTTGTCCCTTTAGGATTAAATCATCATATGTAGTTAGTTCATCTTTGAAACTGAAATAATATTTTAGAGCGTCCGGCACATCTCTAATAAATTTTGGCCATCCCATATTAATGAATTCTTTCAGTTTTGTATAATTTATATCAGTATTTGCAACTGCTAAAATTTCTTTAAGACAACTATCTGATATTGAAATGTTTTCTATAGGGTTTATTTTTTCAAAAATTTTGAATATTTTTGTGTCTCTATCTACTGTATCAGTGTTATCTAAATAAAACCTTGATAGCGCATCCGCAACTACATTATCTTTTCCAGATACAAATTCGAAGTCTACATTATACCTTTGTAATAGTAGTAACATGCATTGTAATCGCTTGGGAGCTTTTAATAAAGGTTTTTGAAAAATGTTTATAAGCGGCTTATGGTCAGTTTTGATTGTTGTTTTGACATTGCCTACTATGAACTGATCAAATCTAGTGCATGCAAAAACAATGGACAAAAGTTCTTTCTCAATTTGGGCATATTTTCTTTCAGTAGCAGTTAGAACCCTAGAAGCATAAGCAATCGGTTGATTTTCTTGAAACAAAGCTACACCTAATGCAGACTCACTGGCATCACATTCTATTAAAAGAGGTTTGCATGGGTCATAATATTTTAGAGTTTGTAAGTCACCAATTATAGATTTTAACTTGTGAAATTCTTTATTGGCATCGCCATTCCAAGACCAAACGGTGTTCGTATGAGTTAAGAGTCTTAAATGGGTTGTTTCTGCACTTAAATTAGGAATGAATCTACTCAGATATGTAACCATGCCTAAAAAACGTTCCAAATCTTTTTTGTTTGAAGGAATTGGTATGTTTTGTATTGCAGAGACCTTATTTGGGTCTGGCTGGAGACCTTTGTTGGTCAAAATGTGACCATAATATTTTACGGAAGTTTTAAGAATACTACTTTTCGTTTTGTTTAATTTGCAATTGTGTTTGATTAATTTCTTAAGCAGCTTCTCCAGATTTTCATTGTGGTCTCGGGTAGCCTCTGACATGGATTCACCCACACCGTAAATCAAAATGTCATCAGCTAAAAGTTCCACACCTGGTAAACCTTGAACAATATCATACATTTTCATTTGAAAATAGTCTGGAGAAGATGAAATACCAAAAGGCAAGACTTTCCATCTGTATTTTCCGAAGGGAGTCCAAAAAGTGGTAAGTTTGCTACTTTTGTTTGATAGTTTAAGATGCCAAAAACCTTTTTTAACATCCATGGTAGAAAACACTTTAGCTTTACCTATTTCAGGAAGAACTTCATCAATTGTGGTAAATTGATAGTTTGGTCTCTTAATAGCTTTATTTAAAGGGATAGGGTCTAAACAAATTCTAAAGCTATCATTTTTTTTAACTAGAAGAATATTGCTTACCCAATCTGTGTGCATGTCTTCTTTCTCTATTATGCCTTCCTCTACTAATCTTGCTAATTCTTTTTGCAGGGGCTTTCGGAGACTGACAGGTATGCGACGAGGTTTTTGAATTACAGGTTTGACATTGGCATCTACCTCCAAGTCTATTTCTCCTTCAAAACATCCTTGTCCCTCAAATACAGATTCATATTTCATAAGAATTGTATCTGTCTCAGTGTGATTTTGCTTTACTTCTTTACAGAATTTAACCAAACCCATATCCACACAAGCTTTGCAGGACAACAATGGAATATGAGGTGTGTGTACTACCTGAAAAGTAACTTTATACCTACTTGATTTAGAGCCCCGAGTAACCTTCAACCATATGTCTATTTGGCCATGGATGAAAATATTATGGCCACCAAAGCTATACAGGCATTTCCTGGACGGCTTAAGATTTTTGTTTATAAAACTTTCACTAAACATTTTTTTTAAGTTTTTATAACCTATAAGGCACTCATCGGCTGCAGTATCTAACAAGCATGTAATATCTATCCACCTGGAAGTGACATCAGATTTGAACTTCAAAGAACACTCTGCCAGATTTTTCTGTTGATCATTGGTGATTTTATTAATAATAATGTTATCTTCACAGTCAGAGTCAGCATCAGATGAAGAAGATGGCTGCGTTGGTGCCTGCTGGGGACTCTTTTTTATTTCTTTGATTTTCTTTTTGCAAACTTTCTCTGTATGGTTTCTGCCATTGCAGATTGAACATAATTTGCCCCATGCCGGGCAAGCTCCTTTTATAAATTCATGTATATTGCCACAAAACTTACATTTCTTCTTCTTCTTTTTCTTCTCTGAATTTGACTCTTCTTTGTCTTTAATTTTCCTAACTAATGATTCACCATTTGAAAATGTCTTCAATTGTTTTTCTGTTGCTTCTGAAGCTTTGCAGATATTTACTGCCTCATGTAATGTCAGGTTTTCTCTCCTCAATAACTCTTTTTTGACTTTTATATTTTTTACACCAAAAACTATTTTATCTCTTAGCATTTCCTCTGTCATTTCCTTATCTCTGTACTCACACTGTTGTACCAATTTTGAGATTTCTGCAAAGTATATGTCAAATGATTCTTCGTCTTGATTTTTGCAATGGAAAATGTATCTATTATGAATGATGTTCCTGTTAGATACCATTTTTTCTGACATAATCTTTAGAACTTCTGAACAAGTATATTTATCTTCAATTTTAATACCAAACCTGTTGTATTTTTTTATGGCTTCTTCTCCAATTGCACTAAAGAGTATAGATACATTCCGATGTTCTTGATCAGAAGGCCAAGAATCCATTTGGGTGGCTTTGCAATAATTTTGCCATGAGGATTCGAATATATTAAAAGCCTCATCTGGGTCATTATTAACATCCAACGGCGTCGGCCACGGAATATTCATGTTATTTGCGGCACTCGCATCACGTTTATTCGAGGAAAGAACTTGTAATTGTTGCTGGAGAGCTAGTAGAATTTGCGATTGTTGTCGCAAAACGTCTTCTAAAGTCGCCATTACTGGTTTTTCATATGGTTATTTACACACCGCTGCCACCATGTTAGAATAAAAGCATTTAATTTGAATAATATGAACTTTTATTAATATAAATCTTAGAAAATATGGTTCTACAACAATCGGGCCACGCCCATCCAAAAGTCTCATAGATTAGCTTGACACATGTCAATCTACTTATAAATAACTAGGCAAAGGTTTATTATATAAACAGCCAACACCCCCATTTAGTGGCGCAACCCACCGGCCGCCCGCTTTCCCGCTGCCCCTGCCCCAACTTCCGGGAACAGAGGCCGCGGCAAAGAGGACTGCCACGCCGCCGGAGCGGCCCCCGCCGCAACTCCGCACAAGGATCAGCCCGCCCGTCGCACTCTCCATGCCCTCACTGGACATGGAGACATCGCCGCCGCGCACATTCAGCTTCGCGCCCACCAACCCTTTCTCGCCGCCCTCCATGTCCAGGCCGGACACGAAGACAACACCGCCGCGATCATACGCGGCGGTGTTAAACACCAACCCGGCTTCGCCGCCGCACGCGCCACCGCGCCCGTCCCTCCGGACGACGCCCACGCCATCGCCGCCGTCGAAGAAGACCGCCCAGCAGCCGCCGCTCGCCCCCGCGAGCAGGAAAATCCCACCCATAGTGGTGGACCAGCTGCCGAACTGGCCGCACCACTTCCGCCAGCTGCGGGAGATGCTGGGCCACGTTCCGAACGCGCGCCCATACGGGAAAAGCGTACGCTTCCTGGCGAGGACCGAGGAAGAGTTCCGGCTCTACCAGCGGTACCTCACCACCCTGGAGAGAGCTACGGGACTTTCCTGGTTCGCGTACGCCCCCCCGGCGGAGCGCTCGCTGAAGCTGGCGATCCTCGGTCTGCCCGTTGACACGAACCCCACCGAACTGGAGGAGGAGCTGCGCAGCCGCGGCTTCTACCCAGAATACATCCGCCCCATCCAGGGCAAAAGAGGGTGCATCTTCTTCGTAGAAATACGAAGAACAGCAGGATTTCACAACATCTACGAAACCACCGAGCTGCTGTGTATGCCCGGAGTGAAAATAGAGGCATGGAGAGGACGCAAGGGGCCCTCCCAATGTCACCGCTGCCAACAATTTCGCCACAGCAGCCACAATTGTCACCGGCCGATGGCCTGTGTCCGCTGTGGCGAAAGCCACGCGGCCAAGGATTGCCTGCGGCCCAGAGAAGTCCCAGCAACGTGTTGCAACTGCGGGGGGACTCACCCGGCCAACAGCTCTTCTTGCCCGGTCAAGTTGCGCGAGCTGCGGAATACCAAGGCGGGTACCGCGCCTATGACCAGCGCGAGAAGAGCCCCACTGCCACCTCCACCTTCAACAGTGGACCCCACCAGCGAGCCGACCGCGCGGAGCTCGTTTATGGCCGCGGCGAACGGCCCAGACGGGCCCAAGCCGCGCAGGCCGAAGCGCATCCGCGCGAGGGCAAAGCCTGCCCCTGCAGCCACTACGACTGTCGAGCCGCAGCCGACACCGACGCCGAACCAAGCGGTCGCCGCCCCCCCCCCCCCCCCCGGCGGGGGGAAGAAGGCGAAGCCCCCAGCGGAATTACCACCGGCTCCATCCAGCGAAAAACTGGAAGTGTTGGAGCAGACGATCCAGCTGCTCCACAACATCCTCGCTGCCATCCGCTCACGGATTGACCCTGTGCCCATCATCGTGGGAGGCCTGGCATCACTGCTGGGCCAACTCACTGGTGGGCACTGACCTCTCGGACATCGGACTGGACCGGGGCTGCCCACATCCACTACTCCCCGTCGAGTAGTCAGGATTGTGGCCACCCCCCCGGGGGATGAGTTGACACTTCCAGTGGCAGTGGAAGCAGTCCTCTCCCCCCCTCCAGCCGACTTGACACCAGCTGCCCCGGCGACGGAGCAGCTCACCGGACGCGACACCACCGCCAGCTGACGGGCGCTCACTGGGCCTCCCCCAACGGGGAACCACCCGGTGGGCTCGACCTCGCTGGCGGCACCACGGACGTAACATCGGGCTCACGGAGGGGCGTCCTCGCCCGCCGTGTCCCAACCCCGTGCCACGCCCGTTTCTGCGGGCGGCGACTGCCGCCACATTAGAGGGGCTACGCCCCGTGAATGTCTCCCCGTCGCGGGCTTCGCCCGCGACGAGAAGAAACCACACGTGCAGCCGGGTGAACTTTCAGTCAGTTTGCCACTTTCATCTTCAACGTGCGCACGCGCTTTTCTCTGTTCTGAGACTCTATCCTGTTCATACTGTTGTATTTGTTACCACTGTTGAGTTTGTTAATATTCCTCTTGAGTTTGTTAGTATTTTTGTTGACTTTGTTAGTGTTATTGTTGAATTTGTTGTTGTTGTCTTGGCAAGATGTCCAGTCATGTTGGTGCCAGGCAATGTTTTTTGTTGTGGTGTAAGCACAGTCTTACTCGACAACTGAAGATTATATTGCTAGGCACCCCAACATCCTGAATTATGCTCGCCACTTATTTGACGATCGAGAGCTAAGTAATCTTATTTGAACATTGCAAAAATTAAAAATCTCAGTATGCAGTGTATCTGGTATCTATATTATAGTCCCTGGTCAGTATAATACATAAAATGACAATATATAATTCGGCTCGTTTCTCAATCGTGCTTTTCATAATCGAAATGTCATATGAAAAAAATTCGTGTATGGAAATAATATATCCTACTTTATCGAAGCTCTCATTATGTAGCGTCTTAGACGAAGTGTAATCAACGCAAAACATTTTTAACAGAAAGTCGTCAACTTATCTCTATTATAATTAGCCAGAGACAGCTCTTACGCCAAGCGTATCACTTGTGTACCAGACTTACGCTTTCAATAGATTTTATAGCCAACTATTACCACTTAATTATGTATAATAAATGATATTTGCATTTTTTTGTAACAGTAGAGAGTAATCAGTTCATATTAATGCAAGCACAACGGTAAGGCTGTTTTTTCATCTGACATGTGCTACGTTGCTAGGTTTAATATCCACCAATCAGATAATTGGGTCTGATTCTGATCGGCACAATGAACCCGATTGTAGGGTATGCAACGTAGCATCTAGCATGTTACTGGTGGAAACGCAGTCTAAATGTGACGTACTTACTTCATTATTGATGGAACAGTATTCTTATCGTTTCCAGCTAACTACGCAATACCGAATATGCCACATTTAAAAGAGGAAGTGAGGATTGCTTGCGCCCTAATAAATGCCTTCGGAAAACGGGTGACAGATCACCCACTCGTAAATGAAATAATCAACGATATATACCTTAAGCACGACGCCCCAAACTATCTGTGCGAGTTTGTAATACAAAACAATTTAAATCAACGCAGAGCCGCTTTCCAAGCTATAAACTCAAGTGAAGTCTTTCAACAGTTTCCCATCTTATCATATGAGGATCTGTTGATAATGTCTCTGGGGCCGTATCAAGTGACGCAGGCAAGAAGCTACTATGGCGAACACCTAAAAGAAAACGGAACGTTTTTCATTGAAGTGTATGAAGATTTTGAAGTTGACTATAATTTAAATCAATACAACATAGTAGTTTGTGATCCTTGGCTGACAAGAGCTAAAATACACTCGAGGCACCAGAGCAACAGAATTTAATTTGTATATATCTTGCTAAATAATAGTTTGAAAAACAGAAATAAACTTGTCGGTCACTATTGCAGCTGTATAGTTGGAAAACGGACACTCGGGTGCTGTGCTCATGTCATGTGCATAGTTTGGTATATGAGATGGGCTCGGCACCAAGAAATTCAACCCCCTGCTGCCTTTTTAGATCAAGTTATTATTCCTGACGAAGAAGAAGATTGATTATTCAAGAAGACTGATATTCATTATCCTAATAGGTACGAATTTGTATAAAAAAAGCCTATTTGTTATAAGTATATACACTGTATGTATTCAATAACAATTAGTATTGATTTCATTTTTAAGCAAAATATAAATAACTATATGACTACTTTTACGATGTTTTATTTCATACTTATAAAAACACAACTAAGCAAATCGATGAATAATTGAACAATGTGTTCATGTAATATGATTGTTATGAACTAAACAGCTTAAGGTCCCGTTGCATTGAAGGCACACACCCCATTGGTGTGTCTATACGAACTAGGTATGTTCCATACACTGCTTTTAGACACTGTGATTAGACATTTAAGCTGCCTTTCATTGAATAAACATAAAAACTCAAAAAGTGTGAAATTGTTAGACAATCATAGCAAATAACTTTGAGCGTGATTACCACGAGAATAAGTCATGAGCTGTACATCTCACGACTCGTTTCTGGATTTCTTTTAAGTTACACATAAAAGTAAGTTATAGATATTTATTTTATCTATTTTCTATTTATTTATTTTTCAATAAAGTAAATATGTGGTATATTAAACACTAATATTCCATGCATAATCACTTAGTCACTATATTCCAATTGCATATAAAAGTAAAATCGATTTGTTCATACAACACTTTTCGGAACTTTCAAGCTAAATATCTTGAAAACGTGACGCTTTAGAGCATAGTTTCATTAAAGCTTTTTTGTGCAGAAAAGTGCCCCCTATCGATATGCATAGGTTTCATCGTGCGCCGCAGTTTTAAAAAATCCGCTAGGTGGCGCCACCAGGCTATGCCAGCCTCCATATTGAAATGTTCAATGCCCTTTATAATAATATGTTTTTTAACAAAATTACAAGATTCTAAAATGTATAGAGAAGTTAAGGTGAGTATGCCATGCTTTCTAAAGTAAGGTCTGCAATGCTCCATTTTGTCTATATTTGTTAAAATCCTAATAATCTTTTTTTGTAATATGAAGATTTTGTCAATATTTGTGCAATTACCCCAAAGATTACATTGATCTTCAACAAGTTTATCCATGATAATTACGTTGAATAAATGATTCTGATTTCTGATAATACCATAACTTAGTCTAGAATGAGCATAAGCATTGTAAGCTGAAAGAGCTGTATTAAAATTTGTGACCTTTTTTAAGTGGATAAGTGCATAAATAAATGAAGACAGTTTACTAGCTAACTTTTCTATATGTTTTTTCCAATTTAAATGTGTGTCAATTTCAATGCCTAGTAGTGTAGCTGAATTTACTATATCAAAATTGTCATTTTTATAATTGTAGTTTATCTGTAATGGTTTCTTTTGGTGGGGTCTGAATTGTATTAATTTAGTTTTTGTTTTATTTAGTTTTAAATTATTGTATTCTAACCAATCATCAACTTTTTTCAGTGTGTTATTTAATCTATTATTTAATTCTGTAGTATCTAAACAGGGAGTCATAATAGAGACATCGTCGGCAAAGATAATGCATTGTTCTTCTATTTGTTTTGGCAGGTTATTTATACAGGGTGTTAGTGACATCGTAACGAAAACTTTGAGGGATGATTCAGGCCATGATTCTGAGTTGATATCAAGTGGAATTTTCCGTCGCAAAAGTATAGAATGGAAAATAATTTAAGAAAACACAAAAATTTTCATGAATTTTCCGACAGGAAATTCCACTTAATATCAACTCAGAATCATGGTCTGAATCATCCCCCTCAGTATTCGTTACGGTGTAACTAACACCCATACCTACTTGTATGGCTACCTGTATGTACTGGTGCGGGGTGTAAGTGACATCGTAACGAATACTGAGGGGGCTGATTTAGCTAATTATTCTGAGTTAATATCAAGTGGAATTTTTGATCGCAAAATTATAGAATTGAAAATAATTAAAAAAATCATGAATTTTGCGACGGAAAATTCCATTTGATTTTAACTCAGAATCATGGCCTGAATCATCCCCCTCAGTATTCGTTACGATGTCACTAACACCCAGTATAGATCAAGAACACGATACAGCCTAGTACACTTCCTTGTGGTGTGGATCCCGTTATAGTTATTTTTTCTGACCTATATTTCTCAATATCGCCTGTTTTAAAATTTGTATTTTGGATTTCTACAATTTGTGCCCGATTATCTAAGTAAGATTCAAACCAATTATAAGGAATCAGAATCAGACATTTATTTGTAGATATGGGTACATTAAGTTGGTAAGAGTAGGTACAGTTAATAAAGTATCTCCACATCTTGCCATGTTGGCGTACAAATATTTAGACTTAAAACTATAATTATACAATCAAAACAATTAAATTTTAATTAGACCAATACAGCAGGTATATTAGACATTCAATTTAAATTGTGGTACAGTCTGAGATGTAATCATTAATTTTATACAATACAATACAAATACACTTAATCGCACCAAAATAAAAAGAAATAATTACAAAAAAGGTTAGATTGATTAGATTGTGGTTTTATTATTTTATAATAGCATTTTTCTACCAAAAAATTAAATAACAACTTTTTAAATTCCGGTACACTATCACATAGTTTTATGCTGTTAGGTAAATGATTATAAATTTTCGGTTCCATGCAGATTACACTGTTATACATAAAAGATGTTCTGGCGCTACGTAAACAAAATCGTTCTTTATTCCGTAAGTTTATATTATGCTTTTCTGATACCTTAACAAATAGTCGTATTGGTCTTAACAAAGATTGACATCTCGTAAATATAAAGAGAGGGCAGAGTCAATATTTTCATGGACTTAAAATTTGGTACACAGCTGTCTGTCCTTTTAAGTCCACACATTGAACGTATACAACGTCTTTGAACTTTAAATATGGTTTCTTTTTCACAACAATTTCCCCAGAATATAATTCCTAACTTAACTGCGACATAGCTAGGCCATGATATGCTGTTAAAGTCGTGTCTCTAGAAACTATTTTACCTAGTTCATATAGAGCATAGGCAGATTTACTTTTTTTTTTTATTAGTTCCTTGGCATGTGCTTTCCATGTGAGTTTATGGTCAATATCCAGTCCCAAAAATTTTGTAACATCAGTTTTATGTATTTTAGAATCTAAATAATTGAAGTATATGTTGTCTCTGTTTTGGTGATCGGGCATATTCTAGAAATTTGTGTAGTCTGTTTCCTATGACTTAGGTACGATTTTTTTAAATTAAGAGCATTTCCTCGTATTCCATAAGCGTATAATTTGTCGTATAATTTTAAATGATTGACAAAGTCGAATGCTTTCGTCATTATCCATAAAAAATTAACAAACTGGTATATTTTTATCTATCTTAGGTACTAAATGATCCATAAATTCATAAATTGCCATATTTATTGTGTAATTTTTCCTAAAACCCTTTTGTTCTGGCGAGAGAATATTGTACTTATCTATATAGGAATAAATTGCATTGTAAATCACTTTCTCCAATATTTTAGATATGACAGGTAAAAGAGCAACCGGACGATAGTTTTTCATGTTATCTCTTTCACCTTTTTTAAATAAAGGCTTTATGATAGCTGATTTCAATCTTTCGGGATAGATGCCTGTGCTTATACTAGGGTTAATAATATGACTGAGTGGGTTAGCAATGACTTTTGAGACGTATTTTATTACTGTAGTAGAAATGTCATCGTAACCCACGCTTCTTTTATTTTTTAACTTTTTAATTATCTCTATAACATCTTTGGGAAAAACCGGCTGGATAAAGATGGAATTGTAAGAATTATTAATAATTGAATTTGTGCAATTATTTGCATTTGCCTGACATGTATTCGATTGTATTTGATCAACAAAGAAATCATTGAATGCTGTAGCGATCTCACTGGGATTGGTTATATTCTGATCGTCTTTTTTGATTTTAAGTATGGGTTCTTTAGGGTAGTTTTGTTTCGATTTATTTATAATTTGCCAAGTAGCCTTAGATTTGTTAGATGCAGTGTTTATATCGTAATTATTTTGAGCTTTTTGAGTTAATTTAAGTATATTTTTTAATCTCATGGAATATGTTTTTAAGATAGTGTTATTTTCATTATTGGGTTTTTTCCTATAATTCCAT